>NC_051063.1:94880454-95034590 GCF_004664715.2 Peromyscus leucopus | reverse complement strand
CTGCCTGAGAGCTGGATTAAAGGCATGCACCACCATGCCTGGCTCTCTTGGTAATGTTATATTTGGCCTTGTTTGTTAAATATGGTTATTATTACTAAACAGGTAATATTTTCATATCTCGAACCTCGATCCCGAATGCTGTCTCTGAGGAAGGAGATGAAGATGACTGGATATCCAACAAAGTTATGTTTAAAATAGGTAAACTATCTTGTTAACTGTTATAATAATTCAGGTTAAAATTAAGAGAGGGGTTGGGTGTGTGTGTAGGTGTAGGGTGGGCATGGCTGGCATGCATGTGCAACAGAGCATGTGTGGATGTTAGAGGACAGGCTTAGTAGTAGTCCTCATGTTCTATATTGTTTCAAGTTGGGTCTTTTATTTGTTGTGCACTGCTTTGCCTAGCTGGCCTGTGAGCTCCTGGGATTTTCCTGTCTCTCCCTCCCATCTTGAGGTAGTTCTGGGTTTGCTCCTGTGTTGACTTTTAGATGGGTTCTGGGGATCTGAACACTGATAATATTTACTTACTCTTGATAAAATCAAGCATTTATTCACTGAGCCATCTCTGTAACCCTCTTTTTGAGTGTTTGCCTTAATGTAAATGCACCATGTATATATGCTTGGTGCCCGAAGAGGCCAGAAGAAGCATCCCCAGGGACTCAAGTAACAAGTAGTTGTGAGCTACTATGTGCATGCTGGGAACTGAACTTTGGTCCTTGGAAGAGCAGCAAAGTACTCTTACCTGCTGAGCCATCATCTCTCCAGCCCATGTACTAGACTATACTTTGAGACAAGATTTCATGTATTCCCAGGTAGGCTTCCTTGAACTTGCTGTATAGCCCAGATAGCTCAGGATCCTCCTGCCTCTATCCTGAGTCCTAGGATTACAGGCATGTGTTGTCATAGCTGGTTTATATGGTTATAAATACCAAGCTTTGTGCATGCTGGGTAAATACTCTGCTAACTGAGCTACTGTGCTTTTCTAATACGTCTAGGTGATCTTGGCATGTGACAAGAATCTCTAGTCCACAAGTTGAAGAAGGTGATAGTCGTTTCCTAGCAAATGAAGTTTTACAAGAGGTAATTTATTTTTCCTTGGTTTATAGTATTTGCTTTGTTGACAGAAGACTGGTTTCAAATATGTTGAAAATTAAGCAACTAGTAGACTAAAAGTAGAAAGTCTAAACCATCACTGAGGGATATTTAATCTGGCAAGGGTTCTGATGGCATTAAAAGTTGTTCCATACACTACGAGTAGCGCTTCAAAGTTGCATAAGCCTTTCTAGAGACCAAACTGTCCACTATATTGTATTTAAAAGTCACAATTCCACTGACCCAGAATTTTCAGCCCCAGAAGTTTTTCTTTTTTTTTTTTTTCTTTTTTTATTAAGTAAATTTATTTTACAACATCATTTAGTTCAACATAATAGCCACAGATTCCCCTGTTCTCCCACTCTCCCCCCCCTACAGAAGTTTTTCTTATACAAATGATCATGTATACATAGAGAACAATGTGAAAATGTTGTATTTACTAAGGAAGTGAAAGGTAAATTATGACATAGTGTGCTATATAAAGTCTAATTAGTCTCCTTGCTCTTCTCTCCATGCATTGTCTACATATTCATCCCAAAGGCATGATCTTGCTTATGAGCATGTCATTGGCAACTGATAAAGTAGCATCTATTTTTAGATATGTATTTAACCCTCCCCAGTTTATTATTTGTAATTTAAGGAAATCATCTTCCTAAATTTAGCAGCTTATTTTCTGAATAGATGCTTAAATGTGGCATTGAAAAAGTTTCTAATGTGATTTTACTTAAGCTATCATGGTATGCAATATTTTATTTTGACCACTATCTTAATTTTTTTTCTCTTTTAAATTTTACAGAACTATAGTCATCTACCAAAAGCAGATATTTTTGCCCTTGCTCTCACAGTCGTGTGTTGCTGCTGGTGCTGAACCCTCCCAGAAATGGAGACCAGTGGCATGAAATCAGGCAGGGTCGATTACCTCGGATTCCACAAGTGCTTTCCAGGAGTTGACAGAGTTGCTAAAAGTAAGTGGTGTTTTGTATGTGAAGTACTCCAGTAACGCCTCAACATTTCACTAAGTAGTCGTCTTTCGTTTGTTTGGGTTTTTTAGAGATAGGGTTCCTGTAGCTCTGACTGTCCTGGAACTATGTAGACCAGGCTAGCCTCGAACTCAAGAGATCTGCCTGCCTCTGCTTCCGAGTGCTGAGATTAAAGGCGTGTGCCTCCATGCCCAGCCTTAAGTAGTAGTTTTTAATCCCAGTTTTGCTTCTGTTTCTCAGGTTATGATCCACCCTGATCCGGAAAGAAGGCCTTCGTCGATGGAGCTGTGAAGCATTCAGTGTTGCTGTCTGCATCTAGAAAGAGCGCAGAGCAGTTACGGATCGAACTGAATGCTGAGAAATTCAAAAATTCTCTTTTTGCAGAAGTAAGGAGGGGTTTTGTGTTTTGTTTTGACTCTGTCATCTTCATTGGTGCTCAAATTTTGAGAGATCATTTAGGGTGTTTTCAAACTTTGTAATTATGTGCTTAGGAATATTAAGGGGATTGGGGCAGTGGCTCAGGTTGGTAAGATTTTTCCCACATAAACACCAGGACCTGAGATTTTAAAGTTTGTTACCATCCTACTTGTAAGAAGCTGGGCACAGAGTCTTGTGTCTGTAATCTCAGTGCTGGAGAGCAGAAACAGTGGGTCCCTACCTGAATTCAGTCTCCAGCTGAATCATTGAGCTCTAGATTCAGTGAAGAGGGCTGGAGAGATGACTTACAATTAAGAGTACTGGCTGCTCTTCCAGAGGACTGAGGTTCAATTCCCAGCACCACATTGGAGGCTCACAACTGTTTGTGACTTCAGTCCTGGGGCACCATTGCCCTCTTCTGGCTTCTTTGGTGCACACATAAAGCACAGACATACATGCATATAAAACAGTCACCCATACACATAAGACATTTTTAAAAAAAGCTTTATGTTGCAAACATTAAAGATTTTGAGTATTAAAGAAAGAATAAAGTAGATGTCAATTGAGCAAGACATTTAATGTTGACTTCTGGCATCCACATGCACTTGTACAGTGTGTACCTGCACAACTAGACACACAGACATATATTAAGGCTGAGTTGAGTGTAGGGACATAACATGTGATCCCAGCTGCTGGGGAGACAGGCAGCAGGATCACAAGTTCAGATTTTTCAACAGTGTTGAAGCTCAGCCTGGGCAACTTGGTAAGACCCACCCTGTCTCAGAAAGTAAAGGGTCAGCGAGTGGTGGTGCACACTTCTAATCCAGAACTCAGAGGCAGAAGCAGGAAGAGCTCTGTGAATTAGAGGCCAGCCTTGTCTACAGAGTTAAGTTCCCAGTCAGCCAGTTTTGCATAATGAACCCTGTCTGGAAAAAAGGATGGGTTGGGTTAGTGTTGAGTGCTAAGCCCAGCATGCACAAGGTCCTTGATTCATCCTCAGCACAGAGGCCTGAGGGGAAAAAATGAGATGGGATATAAAGAAAGGGTAAAGAGAAGGCTCAGTGGTAGAGCTTTTTGTCTAGGATGTGTGATGTTCTATATTCAAAAACAAAACAAAAAATATTTAACAGTGTGGCTGTTTGCAAGTGTTCATTGTCTCCAAGCTCTAAATCATGGTAAGCTAAATCAACCTTAGCATATTTTCCGCTAGACTCTCACCAAAATTAATGTTTCCCTGTATCATTTTCTTCAGCCTGTTTTATGAAATGATGAAATTAATGTCAACAATTATGTTGCTACATGGTTTGTGGTTTTTTTTTTTTTTGGTTTTTCGAGACAGGGTTTCTCTGTGTATCTTTTCGACTTCCCCGGATCTCACTCTGTAGCCCAGGCTGGCCTCAAACTTACAGAGATCCACCTGGCTCTGCCTCCCGAGTGCTGGGATTAAGGGCGTGCACTGCCAAAACTGCCCTTTTTTTAAAATTTTTATTGGCATGTATAATTGTGGGAGAGGGAATATAACACTGTGCATACATGGAGGTCAGAAGACAACTTTTAGAAGTCTGTTTTCTCTTTCCACTTTTATCTGGGCTCCAGGGATTGGACTTAGTTCGGTAAATTTGTGTGACAAGTGCCTTGCTTGCTAAACATCTCACCTGCTTGGTAAAACGGTTCTTATATTTGACCTGAGGGACTTGGCAGTTTCAGAAAGCTGGTTGCAAATATAAAGTTGATTTAACCAAAAAAAAAACGTTGTATGTGTTGTATGCATACGTGTACCCATTTGTACAGAAACTGAAGGTGAATGTCAGTTGTCTACCTCTCTCCTCCGTAATGTTCCCCTTTGATTTTTTCCCTGTGTAGACCAGGCTGGCCTCAACTCAGAGATCCACCTGCTTCTGCCTCTGCAATTAAATTTATGTACCCATAACAGGCCTAATTTTTGAAATTAGGAACTCATTGAACCTGGAGCTTGCCAGCTCAGCTAGACTGGCTGTCTGGCAACTCCCAGGATTCTCCTGTCTCTGCCTCCCAGCTGAGATTACAGGCTTGTGCTATCATACCTATACTGCTTCTCACCCTCGTAGGTGAAAACCATATCTGTGGTTCTACTGTTGAGCTAAATCTTCAAACCCCCACCCTGCTTTCTGTGGTGCTGGAGTCTCATGCTTATTTTTTTTAATTACATTTCATTTATTTTGTGTGTGCGCATGCACATGCCATGCTTTGATCTTTCTACCATGTGGATTCTGGTGATCAAATCAGGTTGTCAGACTTGGTGGCAGGTATCCTCATCAGTGAGCCTTGTCACCAGCCCCAGGTGTGGCATACCATATATAGCATCCCCTGCACCTCAGTGCTAGGGATTGAACACAAGGCCTTTCCCTATGCTAGGCAAGTTCTGTAGCAATGAGCTATGCCCCTCAACCTTTTTACTTTTTGAAGTAGTACTTCATCATATAGTCTAGGCTGGCCTCAAACTCAGTATGTAGCCAAGGCTAGCCTTGAACTCTTTCCTCTATTTCTCTAACCTCACCCCTTTGTGCTGGGATTATAGGCGTGTGCCACTATGCTCATCCTGTTTCTTTTTTGAAATGGAGCTCATCTAGCCCTTGAATTACCTTGAAATTACTATATGGAAGAGGCTGATGTTGAACACCTTGTAATTCAGTTTGCTATCATTTTTACTCTAACTTGAAGAGGTTTTATGTTAAATATAAGATTTTTATACTTAAATTCTAAAAATTATACTTTTTTTTTTCCCCCCGAGACAGGGTTTCTCTGTGTAGCTTTGCGCCTTTCCTGGAACTTACTTGGTAGCTCAGGCTGGCCTGGAACTCGCAGAGATCTGCCTGGCTCTGCCTCCCGAGTGCTGGGATTAAAGGCGTGCGCCACCACCGCCCGGCAAAATTATACTTTTTGTCTTTGATATACATTGAAGTGTAATTTGGAATTATTTAAGACCCAAAGTCCTTAATAACGTCTTTATTGTTTAATTCTAAAAGCACAAGTCATAAATTTGAATATATAAGTTAAAACTCTATGTTATATTTTTCAGTTTCTCAATTGCATCTCAGATAATTGATAGTATGTGAATATTTAATGACAATTCTCCTAGTTTGGGTTACTATTGCTATGATGAAACACCATGACCAAAATAACTTGGGGAGCAAAGGGTTTATTTGACTTACATATCCCAGTCCATTGAGGGAAGCCAGGCAGGATCTCAGAACAGGGCAGGCACCTGGGAGTGGGAACTGATGCAGAGGCCATGGAGGAGTGCTGCTTCTGGTTTGCTCCTCATGGCTTGCTCAGTCTGCTTTTTTGTTTGTGTGTTGGTTGTTTTTTGTTTTTCAAGGTTTTTCTGTGTAACAATCCTGGCTGTCCTGGAAATCACTTTGTAGACCAGGCTGGCCTTGAACTCACACACAGATAACAACTTCCTCTGCCTCCAAACCCAAGTGCTAGGATTAAAGGTGTGCACCACTAGCTCAGCCTGCCTTTTTTATAGAAACCCAGGACAACCAGCCCAGGGAGGCACCGCCACCCACAACAGCGGGACCCTCCCACAACAGTCATTAATTAAGAACAGGCTTGCCCACAGCCTGATCTTGTAGAGTATTTTCTCAGTTGAGGCTCCTCCTGTCTGGTGACCCTAGCTTATGTCAAGTTGGCATAAAACTAGCCAGCACAGCAATTCTGTTTGTATTTGGCCTCTAGACTTTTTCCATAGGATTAATACAGTAGGTAAATTAAATGTCTTGCTTCCTTTTTTATTTTTTTGTAGAGAACTCAAGAAAGCCCAAATGGCAGCCAAAGTTGCAGCTGAGGAACGGGCACTCTTCACGGATCGGATGGCCACTAGGTCCACCACCCAGAGTAATAGAACTTCTCGACTTATTGGAAAGAAAATGAACCGCTCTGTCAGCCTAACTATATACTGAAACTGCTCACATCCCACTGCCCCCACAAAAAAAACTGTGACAAGAGGAAGCTAGGTTGAAATCACTGCTAGAATCCGCTTTGCATTTACTTTGTCCATTGGTATCAGTAGTTTTCCTGAAATGCCTTGTAGGACTTAAGTGAATTACAGTTGAGAGCTATATCTGACTTGGCTATGTCAGGCTTTTGTCTCATCTTCCCGTCTGTTTCATGTAGGATGTCAGTCACTGTTGGATGTTCCACCAGCCTTTGCAGGGTTAACCACTGTGGTGGTATGCTGCTTATCATTCACTATTGCAGTGTAATGAAAGGTATCTTTCCTTGTTACGACCCTTAGAAAGGACTCAAGGCTTTACTGGGAACATCCTCTCCCTTCAGAAAGGGAGACACTCAGAGACTAGTACTACTCAGCCTCCGATGTACCTGTGTCAGTCCATGTCTCTTTTTTCTATTGTGAATTATACTTGTATATCCAACTGGGAGCACTTTAGGCATCGTGTGCACCATGGAATGGTCGTTCTGTGGGCCTTGCCTTGTGAATTTGCTGCTATTTTAGTTTCCTCTTGCTGTAAAACTAGCATTAAACAATCATTGTTGTTAATAGGCTTTCTTTCAAAACAATTATGTGAACTGTGTAGCTGCTCTTCATGAAAAGCAGCTTTACCTTTTTTCCTTTGGACTTTGAAGCTAGTGCATTGAAAAAATGCACCTATCCCCTCCTTGTTTGAACGCTGTATTAATGTAGTATAATTATTACTGGTTTTGTAATTTTTTTCTTATAATGTCTTTCTCTGACTTTAAAACGTTTCCTTTCTCCTGTCAAGTCTTGTACTTGGTTGTAAGGTTAGCCTATTTTTAAATGTTTCTCCCGGTTTCTCTTCAATATTTGTGTATATAAACCGATCTTGGTAATACTGTACATAGCTGTTTGAAATGCCAGAATGACTTCTGACTATTCCAAGTTTTACACAAGTTTTATACCTGTGATTAGCCATTTGACTAACAAGGTTTGGCTAATAGATGTTGCCCTCCAAAAGGAAAAAAAATGTCTCATTTGTTTTCCTATTAACTCATTGACTGGTGTATTAAAAGTCGCTCTGTGCTTACCTTAATTGTCTAAATCTTCATGGTGCTTGATTTCTATTTTATATCCCCTCACTGCTACATTACAAAATATAAGACATGCCCTATAAAGTGATAAGAACAGAGTGTGCTTTCCTCTTTGTTGCTGGCTCTTTGAAATAGGTTCTCACCTTATAACCCAGGGTGGCCTGAAACTTAGCTCTCTCTCCTCAATCCCAGTGCTGGACTTAAAACCTCTACTGCCTATTTTGATGGATGTGGAGCTTACTGGCTCTTTAATGATGTGCTTTTAGTCCATGTTAGTTATATCTTGAGCTTCCATGAGTTTTGAATGCTTTTATCAGTATAAATGATATATTTAAGCATATTGCATGTTCTTGCATGTGACACTAGAAATGAGGTATAATTTAGAAAAGTTCAGGTACAGGTACAGTGGATAAAATATGTGTAATTCATAGCTTTCTAACTAGATGAGTCACAGAAAAACTTAAGAGTTCTAAGACTGGTTATCTGCGTGTGTCGTGCGTGTGTGTGTGTTGTGTTGTGTGTGTGTGTGTGTGTGTGTGTTTGCACGCAATGAAGACAACCTAGGCCCTTACCCTTGCTAAACGCCCCTTCTAAACACTCAACCCAGTTTATTTATTTTTTTATTATCTTTTATTTAAAGATTTTATTTGTGTTTATGTTTTGTGGCATGTGTGTATGTAAACCACGTCTGTGCCTGGTGCCTGTGGAGAGATCAGAAGAGGGCATCAGATCCAACCGGTGATCGTGAGGTGATCATGAGCTACGGTGTTGGTGCTGGGAATGGAAATGGTCCCTGCAAGTGCTGCAAATGCTCCTAACTGCTGAGCAATCTCTCCAGCGGTTTTTGATATTTAAAATACTTGTTTTGGCGGGGCAGTGGTGGAGCACGCCTTTAATCCCAGCATTTGGGAGGCAGAGGCAGGTGGATCTCTGAGCTCAAGGCCAGCCTGGTTCTCTGAGTTCCAAGACAGGGCTACACAGAGAAACCTGCCTGGAAAAAAAAACAAAACAAAAACCCAAACCGTACTTTGTGTGGCATGTTGAGAGGTGAATGCATGCTATGGCAGTGTGGGTCGCAGAGGACAGCTTGTGCAGGTCTCCTTCCCCTGTGGGGTTGACCTCAGATTATCACATTCAGCAGCAAGTGCCTTTACCACTGAGCCATCTCCATAGCCCTAGTGGCATGTTTTGTTTGCTTTTTGTTTTGTTTTGTTTTTTGACAGAGCTTTGCTTTGTCATTCAGACAAATTTCAAGACCCTTTTCTTAGCCTCAGTGCTGAATTAGGAGTATTTGTCACTATGCCTAGCCCTATGGCATCTTAAGCTAAATTTAGAGTTTAGGCCTGAGTTCCTCTAAGGAGGGTAAGGAAGGAAAGTTGCCTTCAGTTCAAGGCCTGCTTGGGTTCCACAGTGATCTCTAGGCTAATCTGGGCAAAGTATAAGAATGTAAAAACAAAACAGGGAGCTGTGAGAGGTAGATGGATACATTAAATAAAAGCTGGTTGGTATATGAAAGACTGAAGAAGCAGAAGAGATGCCCCACCCCTGTGATAGCAACACTTGGGAAGGCTGGATGAAGCAAGAGGATGGATACAGGTTGGAAGCCAGATTGGCTATTTAGCAAGACTTTGTCTCAACAGAAGAAAGGTGTACAAAGTGGATAGGCCAGGAATAGTGTCTCAACTCCTTTAAACCCATCACTTGGCAGAGGCAGATGGATCTTTGTGAGTTTGACACCATCCTGGTCTATATAGTGAGTTCCAGGCCGGCCAGGACTACACAGACACTTGTCTCAGAAGCAAGAAAAAGTGGATATTTGGTGTCTGTTTTGATCATTTTCAAGTTTCCAAAGTACATTTTTCTAGTACACTAGCTTCAAAGAAACATCCAAGTTTTTTTTTTTTTTTTTTTTTTTTTTCCAGAGCTGAGGACCGAACCCAGGGCCTATCTGTGCTTGCCTATAGGAAGTGCTCTACCACTGAGCTAAATCCCCCAAGCCCACATTTAAGTGTTTTTCATTAAGATTTGTGGTAACATTTCACACTTTTAACAGTGTTAGCTTAAGTATTAAAAAATCTGATATTTGATGTACAAAGGGAAATCGTTTTGTTTTTTCAGGACAGGTTTCTCTGTAGCTCTGGAGCCTGTCCTGGAACTCACTCTGTGGACCAGGGTGGCCTCAAACTCACAGATATCCACCTGCCTATGTCTCCTGAATGCCGGGATTAAAGGCGTGCACCACTACTGCCCTACTCAGAAAATATTAAACCATCTGAAAGTTGCTAAGAGTTGTGCTTAGATTCAATATAAGATACTTTGAATCATTTTTGTCTCTAAGAGGTAGAATAAGACCAGTAGAAATTAGTTTTGGGGCCTGGCAGGATGGTTTACCACCAAGCATGGTGACCTTAGTTCCATCCATCAAATCCACAGGGTAGAAGAACCCACTTGTCCTGTGACCTTCACCTGCATGGCCTGTCACATGTATGGGCACACACATACATAAATAGAAGAGTAATTTTTTTTTAATTTAAATATATGGTTGGAGAGATAGCTCAACAGTTTAGAGCACTTACTGCTCTTGCAGAGGACCAGAGTTCATTTTTTTTTTTTTTTTTTTTTTTTTTTCGAGACAGGGTTTCTCTGTGTAGCTTTGCGCCTTTCCTGGGACTCACTTGGTAGCCCAAGCTGCCTCGAACTCACAGAGATCCGCCTGCTATGCTCCGAGTGCTGGGATTAAAGGCGTGCGCCACCACTGCCCAGCCAGAGTTCATTTCTAAGCACTCACATGGCAGCTCACAGCTAATCTATAACTCCAGATCCAGGGCATCCAATGCCCTCTTTGGATCTCTGGCTACCAGATACACACACATGGGGCACATACATGTGTGTAGGCAAAATATTCATTAATAAATTTGTTTTATGTGATTATTTTCCTGCATGCATGTATGTACACCACATGTATGCTTGATGCCTGTGGAAATCAAAAGGGTGTCAGATCCCCTGGAATTTGAGTTACAGATGGTTGTGAACTACCGTGTGGGTTCTGGGAATCAAACCTGGTCCTCTGCAAGAGCAACAAATGCTCTTAATCACCGAAGCAATGTCTGCAACCCCCTAAAAAAAGTTTTGTTTTTAAATAGTATTTGCTTACTAGGGACTCGGGATAAGTTACAGGAGATTCATGGGTATACATAATAACAAAATGTGTTGTCCATGTTAGTGGGGTTGGGTAAGGTATCTTGAGTAATGATTAAGAAAATGTGAGATTATCAAAAAAATATTAAGATGCAAAGTGCTATTGCTGTTTGAGGCAAATAATTACCATTGATAAACTTTTGAAGGCTGAGTTTAATAAAAACCAAAAGTGGTTGGGAGGAGGATTCAATATAATTCACTGCAATATTAAAACTGTTGCTTTATTATGCCAGAAAAAAATTTTATGCTAAGATATGAGTAATACCCCTTTAATCAATGAGCTGACTCTACATTTTTTGAAATTATATTTGTTTTGTGGGCTGGGTAGTGCTCATGTACCTTGATGTGCCTGTGGAGGTCAGAGGACATCCTTCAGGAATCAGCACATTTTCTCTATCATATTGGTCCTGGAGATTGCTCTCAGGTCTCCAGGCATGGCAGTGAGCACCTTTACTCCAGGAAGGACAATTTTCAAGCTTTGTTTTTTGTTTTTTCCTAACTATACTTTGTTCCAGAGGTCAAGAAATTATGGAATTAACAAAGTTCCCAGGCTGTATAGAGAACCTGAATTCAATCCCAGAACTCATATAAAAAAGCCAAGCATGGTGGCATGTGCTTGGAGCTTGCTGGCCAGCTAGCCTAGGCTACTTGGAAAGGTCCAGGCCAGTGAAAAACTCCAACCTCAAAATCATGGTGAATGTTACCAAAGAAATGGCAGCTCAAGTTGTGCCTCAATGTGCACGTGTGTGCACAGAAGTGTGCGCACACACACACACACACACACACACACACACACACACACACACACACACTAAGGGGCTCAAGAGAGTCCCAGTGGTTAAGATTACATGCTGCACTTGCAGAGGACCTGGATTCAATTCCAGCACCCATATCAGGTGGTTCTCTACTGCCTGTAACTCCAGTGCCCAGGGATCTGACCCTCTCTTCTGGCCTCTGGGCAACAGGAATGCATGTAGTACATATATAAACATACAGGCAAAACATATAAAAATATTTAAAACAACAAATTGCACTCTTAACTAAAACTAAGTTCCTAACGGATAGTCTTAAGTGCTTGTGTCTGCATGAATATGTGAGGGATCTGAGGTGGGAGAAGAGGGTGTCAGATACCTGTGCCGCTGGAGTTGTAAGCAGTGTGAGCCACCTGATGTGGGTGTAGTGTTGGGAATTGAACTTGAGTCCTGTACAAGAACAAGTGTTTTGAGATTTTATTTTTTTTTTATGTACATTGGGGTTTTGCCTTGCATGTACGCCTGTGTGAGGATTTCAGATTGCCTGGAACTGGAGTTATGGACAGTTGTTAGCTGTATGTGGGTGCTGGGAATTGAACCCAGGTCCTTTGGAAGAGCAATCAGTGCTTTTAACCCCTGAGCCATCTCTTCAGCCCCGAGGATGTGTTCTTAACCTCTGAGACATCTCTCTGGTCCATTTGTGGACTTCTAAAGCAATTTGTGGACTAGTTAAAGCAATTGATGAAGAGGATGCATGAAAGGTTTTGGAAGTGTTTTGGATATTGTGGAAATCTTAAGCGATCCATCACTGAACTGGTTTACAGAGTGCGTGGGTCTTTCCCCTCAAACCTGGTTGCATTGTCAGAAGTTTCTTTAAAACAGTCAATTTTTATAAAAATGGAAAAATAAGACATTGAAACTGTCCCTCTCCCAACATTTAGCATTCAAAAACTTGAGAAGCACTCATCTGAACATCTTTGAACTTCTTTTTCTTTGTGGCAGATGTCCCTAATTTTCAATGCAGTTCAAAGGTCTGTGGAGTAAGGAGAAATATCTGTGTATGCTCTAGGAAGATTTACCAGGAAAAGATGACATGTTCTGTCAAAACTTCATTAAACTAAGAGTCTGGGAAACCTCAGCCATTCCAGCCTTTGAAGAAAAATACCTTGAAGAAACAGAACTCGTATTGTTTAGTTTTGTATAGCTAATAAATATTTTGAAGAGTATATGTTTTGAGTGCTGACATCCTTCTGGCATGAAATGGGTTCAAGGTACAATAAATTTGGATAATTTCCAGGAGGGGGTCACCTTTGTGAAGGCTTAGGCTGGAGAGATGGCTTATTGGTTAAGAGGACTCAGCATTGGGCAGTTGATGACCTCCTGTTAACTAGCTCCAGGGGATCTGATGCCCCCTATTGGCCTCTTCTGGCACTTGCTCACACATGGTGCACATACAGACAAGCAGAAAAACACACATAAATAAAAAAAATTAAGTATATGGAGATATGTTGTGGAATATTAGTTTAAGATGTGTTACATTTGTTTATACTGTAGAATATTTGTTTAGTGATGCAAAGATGTGATGCATTTGTTTAACTCTGTAAAGCTGTGTTACTTTGCTTGCCTAAAACATTTGATTAGTCTAATAAAGAGCTGAATGGCCAATAGCTAGGCAGGAGAGAGGGATAGGTAGGGCTGCCAGGCAGGAAGAATAAATAGGAGGAGAAATCTAGGCTTGAGAAGAGAGGAAGGAGTAAGAAAAGGAGGAGAAGAGGATACCAGGGGCTAGCCACCCAGCCACACGAACAGCCATGGAGTAAGAAGGAAAGAAAAGTATACAGAATAGAGGAAGGTAGAAGCCCAGAGGCAAAAGGTAGATGGGATAATTTAAGAAAAGCTGGCTAAGGCTGAGTGGTGGTGATGCACACCTTTAATCCCAGCACTTGGGCAGCAGAGGCAGGCAGATCTCTGTGAGTTCCAAGACAGCCTGAGCTACAGAGTGAGTTCCAGGACACCATCAGGGATACACAAAGAAACCTTGTCTCAAAAACAAAAAAACAAAAACAAAAACAAAACAAAGCCAAACAAATGAAACAACCCTGCACAGTTCCACTGCCACCTTCCCCTCTCAACAAGGTAGCTGAAATTTTTTCTGGGTACACTACATAATCTCTTTAAAGGAGTTTATCTTTCTAATTTTTAAATTAACCCCATGAGACTTAACACACAATATTTAACTCCTATTATTCCCCCACTCCTAAATCCATTCCTATCTCCCCACCCTACAACTTCATGCCCTATCCTTTTTTTAAGATTTATTCATGTATATGAGTGTTCTGTCTTCATGCACACCAGAAGAGGGCATCAGATCCCAATACAGATGGCCATGAGCCACCATGTGGCTGCTGGGAATTGAACTCAGGACCTCTAGAAGAGCACTTGTACGTTTAACTGCTGAGCCATCTCTCCAGCCTCCCCCACCCTTATTTTCGAGACAAGTCTCTCTGTGAATCCCTGGCTAACAAAGACTGCTGGGGTCCAGCCCCGTAATAGCCTTCTCCCAGGGTCCATGGAAGAATCTACAACCAATTCTGAGTCGGTTCTCTCTACACAGCGTCTATTCTGCTCTCTTATTTAGCTCCTTCCTTGCCTGATTTCTCTACATTTTTCTGCTGTTCTAAGTGCTATCTTAATTTCTTCATCTCGTTCTGCCCCATCGATGTTCTCATCCATCTAGTTCTTTTCCATCTTAGTTCCTCTCTCATCTCCTTCTTTCTCATCTTGTTCTTCCCCACCTGTCCTTTCCTCATCTTCCATCCTGTTCTTCTAGTTCTTTCTCCTTTAGTCCTCCAATCTAGTTCTCCTCAAGTCTCTGAGGTGTACAGTTATATACCCATGCAATAGCAATGCTCTGGCTAAGGCAAGGTCACCAGACTTGAATTCCCTCAAGGTCAAAGGAGGGACAATAAGATCCATATGGAAGAGCAGTAATTGTTAGCCATCATCTGCAACCCAAAAGGGAAGTGGCTAATGGGAATGAATCAACTGAGGTCTAAATTCGGTTAATAGATCTGAGAAAGGGAATGTATGTCCTCAAACTATATTCTTAGAAGTGGTTAGGAGTCCATCAGTGACCAGTGAATATAAAACTTTCCTTTGGTTCCTTATCTGCCCAAGCTATCTCAGCTGCCACCATTTTCTGGTAGGGCGGGGGAGTGTACTCCGTGGCTGGGCAACCTGAGTCACAGTTTAATGTACCTGTAAGTAGGAAACCTTTAGTTCTGAGTTAATTGTTAAAGGTGGATCTAAAACCAGAGATAAGACTTTGGAAAGGGGAAGGTTAAGCTTAATTAGCACATCTGCCAGGCCTTCTCAAACAGATAGTCTGGATGCTTAAGTCTGTTCTTAGAAAGTCTGGGGAGTATCTCAGAAAAGATACTTTCGTCCAGAGAAGGCCAGATGTTGCTAATGATGATAATTACCGAAAGGCCCGAAATTAGGGATCTTGACTTGTCTGTTGTTAGCACAGTTGGAGAGAGTTATACAAATACTTTAATTGTATAGGGGAAATTGTGCCCAATGAATGATGGAAAAGCTCCAATAGCACATGAGAAATTCATAGCAGGAAACGACTAATATTCAAAAGCCAGTATCACCAAGACTCCTTAAGCCTTGGCTTTATCCTCTGGAAAGGCTCTTGGCTTCTTCCAGGAATAACTTTGTCATAGCCAGCCGAATTCCTACTTCCTATTTCTGCAGCCCACAGTATCTGGCTGTCCTGGAACTCAGAGATTTGCCTGCCTCTGGCAGCGCTAGGCTTGAAGACATAAGCCACCGTCTCCTGGCTTTTTTTGTTTGTTTGTTTTAAACAACCCTTCGTGACCGATTTTTGCTCCTGGGTGTGGAGCCATTCACTGGGGTATGGTCAACATTCCAGGGGCCACACTTTTAAAGAAAACTGACTTGAGGCTGGAAAGATGGCTCAGTGGTTAAGACCACTTAATGATCTTCTAGAGGACCGAAGTTCATTTCCCAGCACTATGTTTGGCGGCTCACAAACTGCCCAGCTCTAAGAGGATCCTATGCCTCTGGCATCCATGGGCATCTGAATTCATGTTCACATACTCACATATAGACACACATAAAGAAAGTTTTAATTTAAAAAAGGAAGAGAAAACCAACTCTCTCCCAATAGCTATCAACAGTTCGTCAGCTAGGGGTGACCTTCTACATCCTCCATGCTGGGGTTTTGTCTGTCTGGAGTTTGCACAGGGCTTGTGCATATTCTCACAACCATTGAGTTCCTATGTGCAGCTGCTCTGTTGTGTTTGGAAAACATTATTTCGTCATAGTCATCTACTGCCACTAACGCTTACAACCTCCTCCCCCATTTTTTCTCTAGATGATCCCTGAGCCTTGGGAGGAAGAGATGAGACATAGATGTGCCCCATTTAGTGATGAGCACTCTGCAGTCTCTGTTCCTGTTCACACTGATGAATTGTGGGTCTCTGTGATAATTACCATCTACTACAAAAACAAGCTTCTCTGATGAGGGTTGAGAGATGCTCTAATCTATGGGTGTAATGATAAGTCTTTAGGAGTTGGTTTAATATTACATACATTCAGCAGAATAATAGTTGTTTTCCCCTAGACTCTATGATTTATTTAGTCATAGGTTCTTGACCCTGATAATGGTGCCAGGAATGGATTCTGTCTTGTAATGTGGGCCTTAAATCCAAATAGAAAGTGGTTGGTTAGTCCCTTAACATTTGTACCACTATTGCACAGTATTTTTAAAATACAATTTATTTTTATTTTATGTGCATTGTTATTTTGCCTATATGTATGTCTGTGTGAGGGTGTCAGATCTTGGAGTTATAGACAGTTGTGAACTGTCATGTGGGTGGTGGGAATTGAACCGGGGTCCTCTGGAAGAGTAGGCATGCTACTGGAGGAGAAAAGTAAGCACCAGTCTTATCCAGCTATGAACATTGTGAGTTTCAATAATACTGTCCTGGGGCTGGAGAGATGGCTCAGTGATTAAGCTTCAAGACAATCATGGTGGCACATGTCTTTAGTCCCAGCACTTGGGAAACAAAGGCAGGGGGATCTCTGAGCAAGTTCCAGGACAGCCAGGGCTGCACAGAGAAACCCTGTCTTGAAAAGCAAAACCAAAGATCTTCAGCTAGAAGTGGGGCCTCAGGTACCACTCTCCCACCCAAGCTGGAATGTTAGTGGCTTGATCTTGTGAAGGCAACTGAAGCTGCTGAGAATTCATTTATCCCAGTGGCCCTGTCACCGTAAAGACACTGTTTTGTCCCAGCCCTCCTTGACCTCTAACTCTTCAAATCTTTCTGCCTTCACTTCCTGACATTCCCAGGGCTTGCAGAGAGAATGTGTGACATGGATGTCTTATCTTCGGCTGAGCACTGCTACAGACCAACTGTACTTTGATCAGTTATAAGTCTCTCTCTCTGTGTGTGTGTGTGTGTGTGTGTGTGTGTGTGTGTGTGTTTGTGTGTGTGCTGTCCACTGCACAATGTTGCTTCTTTGATGGGGACTGAGAGCTTCACTAGTCTGTGGTTTCAGAGATAGGTATCTGAAAGGCAGTTTGGTAATACAACCATTTAGAAATAGTGGTAGGTTCTCCCCCAAAGCCTAGGGGGGATCTTCCTGGAGCTAGATTTACAAGTGGTTGTGAACTGCCTGCTATGGATGCTGGGAATGGAACTCAGTTCTTCTGTAAGAATAATTAATGCTCTATAATCACTGCATCATCTCTCAGCATTTGTCTGTCTGTTTGTCTGCCTCTGCCTCCCAAGTACCACCATTGCCTGGCCTATTTATTTTTGAGACAGGGTCTCCCTATGTAACCCTGTCTGGCTAGGAGCTCATCATGTAGACCAGACTGGCCTTGAACTCACAGAGATCTACTACTGCCCCGGAGTGCTGGAATTAGAGATGTGTGGTACCATGCCCAGCAAGGTTTGTTTGTTTGTTTTTGAGATAGGGTTTCTCTGTGTAGCCCTAGCTGTCCTGAAATTCCCTCTGTAGACTAGGCTGGCTTCAAACTCAGAGATCCTCCTGAGTGCTGGGTTTAAAGACATGCACCACTGCCACCTAGCAAAATTATTATTATTACTATTATTATGTATTTATTTTATTTGTTTGTTGTTTGTTTACTTTCAAGACAAGGTTTCTCTGTGTAGACCAAGCTGGTCTCAAACTCAGAGATCCATCTGCCTCTATCTCCCAAGTGCTTGGGATTAAAGACATCACACTCAGCTCTATATTATTATTTTTAAGTGTGTGTGTGTGTGTGTGTGTGTGTGTGTGTGTCTACATGTGGGTATCTGCACTTGAGTATGTGAAATGCCCTCCATGGGGCCTGGGGAATGAACTCAAGTTCTCTGCAAGATCAATATGTGCTCTAACTGCTGAGCCATCTCTCCAGCCCCACCTTTAGAAGAGTTTTTATGACTTAGGAAAAAGCATACTGTGGTGAGGTATTCATCAGAGAAGAACTGCTCAGACATGGGTTTAAGCCAATAGAAAGTCTTTATTAGCTGGACATAGGAATACACTGAGTGTTCAGGATCCCAGTGTAGCCGTGAGCCTTTCTCAGGGTGAGTTTTTTTTTTTTTTTTTTTTTTTTTTGATTTATTTATTTATTATATATATAGTGTTCTGCCTTGCATGCATGTCTGCACACCAGAAGAGGGCACCAGATCTCATTACAGATGGTTGTGAGCCACCATGTGGTTGCTGGGAATTGAACTCAGGACCTTTGGAAGAGCAAGCAGTGCTCTTAACCTCTGAGCCATCTCTCCAGCCCCTCAGGGTGAGCTTTTAAGCACAAAAACCATGTCCTGAATTGACATACCTCAGTTAACAAGAACAGTTAGCCAGAAGCAGAACTACAGAAGCCAAAAAGCAAAGTTAGTACATTTACAGACTTTGCCAGAACTCTGGGCTTTGATGGATTAGGTTTTGTTTTAGTTTTGACAGGTGGTGCTGTCTACATGCTGAGTTTTACAGCCTGAGTGGTACCTCCATTATGGAATCAGTTGTGCTAAGGTCTCAGGGCCTACTAAGGGGTGGGGTCCTGTTACACATTATATAATCAAGTGAAAAAATCAGCAAGCAAAAGTACATATGTTGTTGAGCACCTAGTCCCAGTTATGGAGATGGGCAGGAGAATGGAGTGAAGGCCAGCCTAGGATACCTGAAGCCCTGTCTCAAAAATACTCCAAGATAAAAATAATACAAACAAGATAATCCCTCCATTTTCCCTTTGTACACAGCAATACCAGACTTTTTCTTTTGGGCCACCAACCAACTCCTAAATCATGACAGAGACTTCTTACTAGTTATGAATGCTCAGGCATAGCCTAGGCTCGTTTCTGACTAGCTTTTTTAACTTAAGTTAACCTGATTCTCTTCATTGCCTTGGGCTTTTTACCTCTCTTTCCTTCTGTGTATCTATCTTATCTGCACTGCTTCTGTCTGGCAGCTGCCTGGCTTCTGGCCCCAGGCTTGTTCCTCCCTTTGGCCCTCATTCTCACCTCCTCCATCTCCTCTTGAGCCTAGATTTCTTCTCCTACTTATTCTCTCTGCCCACCAGCCCCACCTATCCCTCTCCTGCCTAGCTGTTGGCCATGCAGCTTTTTATTATACCAATCAGGTGCCTTGGGCAGGCAAGGTGAAACAGCAACACATCTTTTCATAATCAAACAAATGCAGCAGAAACAAATATAATATACCTTCACACAGTTAAAGTAATATTCCGCAGCATAAACAAATGTAACACATCTTTGCCCAGTTAAAATAATATTCCACAACACAATAGAGTACACACATGGGTTAGTCCCTATTGGTAATGACAGGATTAAGAGAATGATGCTTAATTAATCCACAGGCCACAGAGGTGAATATGGCTGACATTTCCTCTCAGTCTTGAAGGACGAGGAAGGGCCTCGCCAGGTGGGTGGGCTTTCTAGGTAGGAGTGCCAGGGTGAACGAGAGACGCAGAGAGCCGGTTGGGACATTAGGGGTGGGAGTTGGGCATGTGTGGGGGACAGGTGGGCAGACCAGCTGGCTTAGCACAACGTCATCATTATTACTAAAGGCAATTTCACTCGCCAGGCTCATGCTTTCTAGTTCTGGGTTTCAATTCTGCAATAAACAAACTACTGAAAAGTAGAGAGTTCTTATTTTTCTTGAGGCAAAAGTAGGAAATAGTAACAGGTGAGCAAACGAAAGAAGGGTATGTAGGAAGCCCCAGGCCTCGGCGGTCAAAGGTCACAGGGGCTTGGGGCGATGGGGCATACCTTTTGTTTGTTGTTTTTCTTTTTCAGACAGGGTTTCTCTGTGGAGCCCTGGCTGTCCTGGAACTCACTCTGTAGACCAGGCCGGCCTCAAACTCCCAGAGGGCTGCCTGTCTGTGCCTCTTGAGTGCTGAGATTAAAGGCATGAGCTGTCTAGCTAATGGTACATACCTTTAATCCTAGCACTCTGGCAGTCAGGTGGATCTCTGGGAGTTTGAGGCCGGCCTGGTCAACTTGGTGAGTTTGAGGCCAGCCAGAGATACCTAGTAGAAAGATCTTGTTTCTAAAAAAAAAAAAAAAAAAGCACGGAGGCCGGGGAGGGGGCGGGGGGGGGGGCCGGGGCGGGGAGGCAGGGAGGCAGAGGCAGGGTCTAGTTTAGTCTTTAGTTTTGGCCTCTCTGATCCCAGTTCTGGAAAGGCCCTGGGGTGGTGGCTCTTGCTCCATCACTGGCCCTGCTGTCTTCCTCCTTAGCAAGCCAGTTTAGGGCACTGTCACATCCTCCTCCTTCAGCGTCCTTGGTGCCATCTCCTGTGTGCCTAGGTCTCTGTGCTTGAGACACAGGCGTTGCCATACCCGTACCACCCGTCCCCTGTCTCTGAATCCCTGAATGCTGCGTGGCCCAGCAGGCAGGCCCAGGGAGCTGGTGATGGAGGGCAGGGCTGTATTAGGAGCTGAGCCTCTCTTCCTCCTTGAGAAGGCAGGCTTTCCTCCCTTCCTTCTGGCTCCTTGGTACCAAGAGGTGACTAGGCAGAGCGTAGCTCCCTCCCTCCTCCCCTGAAGAAGCACAGCCTTCTGCTTGTGTACCTCCACAGCATTGCTGGTGAGAACCTAGCTGGAGGGCCCCAGGGCAGGTTGGGGTTGGGGTTTAGTGAAAGCTGAAACTAGAAGAGATCCGACCTCAAGTGGTCAGAGGGGGCATAAGGGCCGAAAGGAAGCAATAGTCAGTGCAGAAAGTTCCAGCCCAGCAGAGGTGGAAGGCTTGGATCCTGGCTGGCACCCGAGTGAGTCTGGGTTGGGACAGGGGCCAGCGGCCCCCAGCTGCCTCGATGTTTGTGCAGTTGCTGTGTCATCCTGGCACACCCAGGAGCTTACACATACCTTGGCTCACATTCTCCCACAGCCCCGTGCAACGTGTCAGCAGCACACGTGTTCTGACCTTTCACCTTTTCCTCTGCACCAGGTGTGCATGCAGTCCTTCCTCAAGCCTAGACATGTGCACATTCACACCTGCCTGGATTTCCCTTTGCCTGAAGACCTTGAGGCTCTCCCCCAGGTAGAGTTAAAAAAAAAAAAAAATAGAGCAGCTGGTCTCATGAGAGGAGGAAGGGAACGCGGAGGGTGAGATGGAGAAGATATCAGGTAGTATGGGCAAATGGGGGAGGCTGAGGTCCCAGAAGTCAGCAGAAGGGCCAGGCATAGTGGTTCAGCCTGCGGTCCCAGCACTTGGGGAGCTGGGGCAGGAGGACTGCCGCAAGTTCAAGGCCAGTCTGGGCTCCAGAGTAAGGGCATGATGAGAACTTGTTTAAAGGAAAAAGCCAGGTGTGATGACACACACTTGTAAAGCCAGCAGCACTTGAGAGGTGGAGGCAGGAGGATCAGAAGTTCAAGGTCACCCTCAATTATCCAGTGAGTCAGAGGCCAGCCTGGCCTCTGATGCGTGAGACCCTAACTCAAAAAAAAAAAAAGCGGGTGGGGGAGGGGCGGGAGAAAGGCGGGGGATAAAGACAGAAGGACAACAGGAGAGAGAGACTTGAGAAGAAAGAGGAAGAACTCAGGGGTGTCCCACGTGCTTTCACACACGAACTTGGCATGGGTGACAGGCTGAGTCTATTAAAAAGAATTAAATATAACCTTTACAAAGCCTTTGACGAAGTGTCCACACATTGCTAGTGCAGGTGAGAAGTCAATCCCTCCTCTCCCCTGGGGACCCAGACACGTCTCTAACTAGCACCAGACTTCCGCACAGCCCCACAGCGCCTCCTTCGCCGACTGTTAGGAAAAGAAGCAAGTGGCTTGTTCTTCAGACCTTCTGTTGCCCTTGGCATTTATTCCAGCTCATTGGCCTCCACTCAGACCCTCTTGCAAGCACAAAAGCAATGGCATTTGGAGTGGAAAACAAAGGCAGACCAGAAGTCAATCCGTCAATCTCACATTCTTCTCCAAGGAGCTCAGAACACTGCAGCTAATTCAGCACACACCGGCCTCGGGCCAAAGATTTGCTTGAGACAAGCTCCGTGAAGTCCTCAGAGCTCCATAGAGAAGCTCGTGCTTCCAAATCAACACCGAGCTTCCAAATCAACACTGAGCTTCTTCAGTTTTTATTTTTTCTTTTCTTTGTGTGTGTGTGTGTGTGTGTGTGTGTGTGTGTGTGTGTGTGTGTGTACCTGTGTGCATGTGTGCACTTACATACCCATGTGCATGCAGGGTCTCTCTATGTAGCCCTGACTGTTCTGGAGCTCCCTATATAGACCAGGCTGGATTAGAACTCACAGAGATCCTCCTACCTCTGCCTCCTGAATGCTGGGACTAAAGTTGTGTGCCACCACACCCAGTCACTTTTAGATTTTTTTAGATTGTCATTTCGTATGAAGTCCCACACCTATAATCCCAGCACTTGGGAAGAGGAGACAGGAAGATGGGGCACTCATAGTCATCCTAGACCAGCCTGTGCTACATGAGACCTTGTCTCAAAAAAAAAAAAAAAAAAAAAAATTCGTTGTATATATTCACTGTACATGGCACTATACTATATAAGGACAGAGTCATATAAGCATGTATTTTGAACACTGAGTACATGTCCTCATAGTCCCTTCCCCACCTCACACCCCTCCCCCAACAGTCCCCTCTCTTTCCCTAGGCAACTTTAATTCTTTCCTATCGCAGGTACATACAAGATTTTATACGTCTAAAGAAAATCTAGAAACTGCACAAGAGAAACATACATTGTTAATTTACTTCATACTGCTTGTTGCATTCATTTCCCCCTGAAATGACATAACTTTTTTTTCCTGCAGTACAGCTGAAAAAATTCCTTTGTGTATGTGTACCCCATTTTCTTCATCCGTTCCTGTGTGGCTGGGCACCCAGGCTAGTCCACGACTTAGCTGTTATGAACAGTGCTGCAGCACACACACACACACACACACACACACACACACACACGCGCGCGCGCGCGCGCGTGGGCGAGCATCTGTGCGAGGCTGACATAGAGTTCGCCAGCTGCGGTATAGCAGGCCACAGGGGGAATCTGTTTTTACTCCTTTCTTTACTTGAGGGGCAGTGGTGGTGGCTGCAGCTGAGGAAGCGCACACCTTTAATCCCAGCACTTGGGAGGCAGAGGCAGGCGGATCTCTGTAAGTTTGAGGCCAGCCTGGTCTACAGAATGAGTTCCAGGAAAGGCGCAAAGCTACACAGGGAAACCCTGTCTCGAAAAAACCAAAAAAAACAAAAAAAAACCCAAACAAACAAACAAAAAAAAAAAACAAAACAAAAAACCAACCCCCAGCCAGTCGGTGGTGCCACACACCTTTAATTTCAGCACTTGGGAGGCAGAGCCAGGCAGATCTCTGTGAATCTGAGGCCAGCCTGGTCTACAGAGTGAGATCCAGGACAGGCACCAAAACTACACAGAGAAACCCTGTCTCAACCCCCCCTCCCCCAAAATAAAACCATCCTCCATTTCTGTAGTAGTCAGGATTGAACACAGGGCTTCATGTATGCTAGGCAATCACTCTACCAACTGAGTTATAAACCCAGACCTTAAATTAAGACAGCTTTAAAGTACATTGGCGGAGGGGCTGGAGAGGTTCCTTGGCAGTTAAGAACGCTGGTTGATCCTCCAGAGGACCCAGGTTAGAGTCCCAGCACCCACATGGCAGCTCACAATCCTCTGTAACTCTAGTCTCAGGGGATCTGATGTCCTCTTCTGTCCTCCACAGATGTACATGCAGATAAAATACCTATAAACATAAAAAAAAAATCCAGTGATGGAAACTTGATGGTTTCAAGTTTGGTTCAAAACCAGGATGTTGCTTGAGTTACAGTTAGAGCAAAGTGGAGAAATTTCTGTCACAGGCCTCACATGCTGTCTGGTGACATTCTTAGTCTTTAGATTGGTGGAAGCTAGTGGTTTGCTGAGAATACGTTTTTAAGGTTTGAATAGTCACAAGCTTAGCTTAGACATAGGGGTAGACAGTGAATGGCGTTCAAAGGGACTAAAAATAGACCAAGATAATTTGGCTCTCTGCAACATTTTAACTCTCCGTAACCAGGAAGTTTAGTCATTCCGCCTTGTATTAATAGTCTCTCTCTCTCTCTCTCTCTCTCTCTCTCTCTCTCTCTCTCTCTCTCTCTCTCTCTCTCTCCCTCTCTCTGTCTCCTCCTCTCCTGTCTCTCCCTCCCTCCCTCCTCCCCTCCCTCCCTCCCTGTCTCTGTCTTTCTCTCTCTTGGGAACTTCAGTACAGTAACATTACTATGCGACCATGTCCCCATAGCTTAGCTGACTGGTCCAGATCCAGTAGCAGGCACTTGAACCAAGAGGGTTCCTCAGATCTCATGACAGGTAGCATGAAATCTCTGCCCTGGAGGCAGACCAGGCCAGAGCAGATCCCTTTTGGCAAATAAAGGTGGCGTTCAGGAGGGCCGGCAGCTGCTGGCTCTTGGCAACACTGAGGGTACCAGCTGCAGCCTGAGAGAGAAGCAGAGACTGCACCCTGGATCTGTCCACAGCCCCCACTCAGGGGTTCCCTCTCATTCCTTTAGTACAAATGATAAACCCAGCGCTTTCTGTTACGGTTCCCAAAACTTCACTCATGTCAAGACCCAGATTGCTCAGTATCCCTCCATGTCAACAGGACCCATGAGGAGCTTGGCTCTGGGAACTATTGTCCCAATATTCAGCTTTGAAATTCCTCTTGTCAGAACCAGCACCTTCCTTCACAGGACACTCCATAAGAACCAGTGTCTGCCTGAGACAGCCCACAGCAGGAAAGAAACCCAGGCATTTTCCTGGAGTGTTTTCAGAGGACAGGCATCTGTCTTGAACTCCACAAGTGACTCAGATCCATCTGAACAGCAAGGCTAGCAGTGCATCAAAGCAATACCCATTTCTAAACATATACCTGACTCTGCTGACCTCAGTGACTCCTGCCAGCCCCAGGCGGGCAGCGGGGAGGAGGTTCCACATCCTGCTGAAGTCATCTGGAGTTCAGCACTGCATTAATCCACAGCTGAGCAACTCGGGACTTTAAAGGGAAAACAGGATAAGTATTCTTCCACTCATCAGCTTGCTGACTAAACGAACATTCAGGACGGCTCACCACACCTTCAACTGGTCATAATGAATGCTGTTCACGCTTCCTCTTCTATCCAGGAGAGGAAACATCTGTTGGTCTTAATTATACCCTGCTATGTGACAAGGGACAACATGTCTGAGTGAAGACAGAGGAGAATTTAGATTAGAGAACACAAGGTTCAGTTTTACTGGTCTCTCCCTTTCTCTTTCTCTTCTTTTTTTCTTTCTTTTTTTTTCTTTTTTCTTTTTTGCATGAGCCTGTTGTCACCTTTTATTGGACACTAGTTTTTAAGACATGAAGACTCAGCCACAGTTGAATTCATGGATGGGAACGGGGCAGGTGGTTATGCTCAGGTGTGCAGTGCCCTCCGGTGACCCTTCTTCAGTGGTACTTGCGTCGCCGCCAATGTTTGAGTTCCTTGTAAGAAATGCAGTAGCTGGCCAGGCGGTGGTGGTGCATGCCTTGAATCCCAGCACTCGGGAGGCAGAGGCAGGTGGATCTCTGTGAGTTCGAGGCCAGCCTGGGCTACAGAGTGAGTTCCAGGGAAGGTGCAAAGATAAACAGAGAAACCCTGTCTCAAAAAAACCAAAAAAAAAAAAAAAAAAAAAAAAAAGAAAAAGAAAAGAAAGAAAGAAAAAGAAATATAGTAGCTGAAAACCATGTAGGCTGCCAGCATCATGTTAATCCCCAAGATTCTGCCTTTCTGCACATTGATGTACTTGTGATACCGGTCAGAACCTCTCTGAAAGGCTTCCACTATGCCACTGGGGGTGAAATTCTACATCAATATCCAGCTTGGCAGCTCTCCAAGTTTAACCTCCATGAGCTTTTCATCCTTCAGTGGCATGAGGGACGCCATCTTGCAGTCTTGGTGTGTGCCTCTCTCTCTTTCTTATATGTTTGGTTGTGAGCCTAGCCATCCCTCTAGCCCATGTCTCTCTCTTTCTGGAGACAAGGTCTCATATAGCTAAGGCTCAGTTTGTACTTGGTATGCAGCCAAGGGTGACCTTGAACTTCATTTTTAAAAAGATTTATTAAAGTATCACTTACGTGTATGTGCATATGTCTCTCTCTGTGTGGGCACCACGTGCATGCAAGTGTCTCCAGGGGCCAGAAGAGGGATCAGATCTCCTTGAGCTGGAGATACAGGCAGTGTGAGTCTCTGGACATGTGTGCTGGGAATCACCTCCAGTCCTCTGGAAGAGCAAGAAGTACCCCCTAACCATTGAGCCATCCCTGCAGCCCTTACCTTGAACTTAAGAACCTTCCACATTCACCTCTTAAGTCGCCACTTCCCACTCCAGACCTGTGCCATCACTTCCATTTATACAGTGCTGGATCAAAGCCAGGACTCTGCACATACCAGGGTGGCACTCCACCTACGGAACCAACACAGCCCAAAGCCTCAGTGCTACAGATCAAATTCATGGCTTTGGGTATTCTCAAATACCCACAAGTGGCAAGCTCTCTGTCACTGAGCTGCACCCCCCTCAGAAAATTCAGTTTTGACCCTGGCAAGTTTAAGTCCACTAGGAATTTTGAGAAATCAACTATATAAGGCCTGGGGCTCAATTTTATATGTATCACTGGCATGGGGGGAATTGGTGAGTGTGAGGTAGTCTGAGAAGGATTTGTAACAAGACAAATATATCCAGGACAGAGCCCTAAGAAAGGTATTGTTTAGAACATTGATGGGGAAAAGGAAATGGGTAGTGGTGGTGGACAAAGAGCATCCAAGGAGCTGGAAGGACATCCGACCTGAAAAACCAAACCCTCTTCTGCCCCAGGAGGTAGCACATGCGTGTGAGTGCTCCTGCCGTGGTGGCTGTTGTGGAGGTCAGAGGACAATCACAGGGTTCAGTTGTAGTTGTCTCCTGCCACCGTGTGAACACAGGATGACAAGCCGGTGGCCTGGAGTTGGGCTCGAGCCTGATCTGCTTGAGAAACGCTAAGGAGGCCTAGAGGGATGTTAAAGGGGAGGGTAGGAGATCCGAGAGATGAGGGGGCAGGTGACCTGGGGCCCTTAGGGCCAAGGAACACGACAGCTTTTAGATCTGATAGATGGGGAAGCCAGAAAGGGTTTCAGGACAAGACTTCCAAGAACTGACTTCCTAGTTTATCTATTTACTGTTTTGTTTATTTATTTATTTTTTTCCTTTGGGGGTGACAGACTCTTCTGTTGCCCAAGCTAGACTTGAACTTGTTATGTAGAGGGTAATGACCTGGAATTCTGGATCTTTCTGCCTCCACCTGAGATCGCAGGCATATGCCACCATGTCTGGTTTTCCTTATTGGTTTTTATTTCTTTGTTTTTTGAGACAAGGTTTCTCTGTGTGACCTTGGCTGTCCTGGAACTTGCTCTGTAGACCAGGCTGACCTTGAACTCACAAGGATCCACCTGCCTCTGCCTCCCACGTGCTGGGGTTAAAGGCATGCACCACCACACCTAGCTCAAATTATCTTTTATGTGTATGTGGGGGGGGCACTCTACTCTTGCCAAGGAGCAGGTGGCAGGTGTAGAGGTCAGAGGATGACTTTCCAGAGGGGCCTTTCTTTTTCTATAATGTGGGTCCTGAGTTAAATTCAGGTTGTCTGGCTTGTCAGCAAGCACCATTACCCACTGAGCCATCTTGTCAGCCCCCTTTAGTGTGTGTGCGTGTGCATATGCATGTGTGTGTTTTGAGACAGAGTCTTATGTAGCTCAGGCTGTTCTCAAACTTGTTATATAGCCAAAGCTGGTCTTGAACTCCAAATCCTCTGCCTCCACCTCACTGGTCTCCCTAGTGCTATGGTTACAGGTGGGTTTTGCTTTGGTTTTCCTTTTTAAAAGAGAAGAGTTAAGATAACCTGAGCAAATGATTGATTTGCTATTAACCGTTAGAAGCCCCACCCCCACTTACATTCATGTTACCTGGACGGCGGCGGCGGCCCACACCTTCAATCCCAGCATCCGGAGGCAAAGGCAGGCAGATCTGTGAGTTTGAGGGCATCCTGGTCTACAGTGAGTTCCACGACAACCAAAGGTACACAGAGAAACCCTGTCTTGAAAAACCAAAATAATTAAATAGCACCCCCCACTAATATGTGTGTGTGTGCGCGCGCGCGCTTTAGAAGAGCAAATGGAGAACAGTGGTCAATTAATTTGAGACATTCAAATGTTTAAAATTCTTTCCATTTATTTATTTATTTGTTTATTTATTTATTTTGTGGGGGAGTGGAGTGAGGGGTGTATGTGTCCCGTGGCATGTGTATGGAGGTCAGAGGACCACTTGCTGGAGTTTGTTTCCTCCTTTGACCATGTGGGTCCTCGGGATTGAACTTAGGCTGTTGGACTTGGCAGCAGACCCCTTTATCTGGGCCGTCGCACTGGCCCTTAGACTTTCAAATTTGAGGTGGCTATTAGACGTCTATGTAGAAGTCATGTATACAGATGAATCTAAGTGTGGAGTTCAGAACAGAGGTTGGATTAAGGATTTTATTTGAAGATTGGTAGAGTATCCATGGCATTTAAATCCACAAAACCAGAGACTGGAGAGACAGATGATCCGGCAGTTTGGAGCATGTACTGCTCTTGCAGAAGACCAGAGTTTGGTTCCTAGCACTTATATTGGGCAGCTGAGAACTGCTTGTAACTCCAGCTCCAGGATATATGACGCCCTCTTCTGGCCTCTTTGAACATTTCCCTCACATGCACATACACAAACACATATACAAATAATTAAACTCATTCAAGACTTTTTTCTTTTGCTTTAATGACCCTTTCCTTCCCTGAACTGTGACAGTATTTCCATTCACATTTAGAAAAGGATTGAGCATATTAAAGATGAAGTTAACACTTTGTGTCTGGCTGACTACCTTTTGGAAGAGGATTGGGTGAAGTGATCTTTTTTTGTCATGTCACCTCTCTCTGAGGTTGTTTATAGTAGATCAATTAAGATAAAAGATATTTGACTATATCACTTCAGCCTAATGAATTTATCACTGTTTTTCAAAGTATTGTACACAGTCTAGACAGAATCAGTGGGTACTCTTTTCTCAGGGATATTGTTACACTTTCTGTCCTCTCTGCCTGGAGCACTGACCTCTCTGCTCATTTCCTCCACCTTTTGGCTCAGATCTCATCTTATCTGAATTAACCCTCTCCCCTGACTAACCAGATTCTAGTAGCATGTTTCATCTTTCACTGTTCTGAATTTCCTCTTAACCCTCCAATACAGACAGCGGATCTCTAGGAGTTCTAGGTCTGGTCTATATAGTGAGTTCCAGGCTAAGCCAGGGCTACGTAGTGAAACCCTGTTTCAAACAAAGAAAATGCCCCACAGCCATGCGATCCCTCAACTGAAGTTTCCTCTTCCCGGTGACTCTAGTCAGCACAAACTGTATGGTAGCAGCTTTTTTGTTTGTTTTTGTTTTGTTTGTTTGCTGTGCTGAAGACCAACATCAGACTCTCAAGCATTATACCCTCCCCTCCCCTCAACTCAGGATGGATGGCTGGGAAATCACTATGTAGCTGAGCCTGATCTTAAACCCCTGATTTGCCTGCCTCCACCTTCCAATTAAGCTAAGTGGTTAAAAGCACTGGCTGCTGTTCCAGAGGACCTGGGTTCAATTCCCAGCATCCAGATGGTAGTTCACAGCTGTTTGTAACTCTAGTTTCAGGGATCCAGTGCCCTATTCTGGCCTCCCTGTGTACTAGGCACTGCTCAGACATACATGCAGGCAAAACACTCATACAAAGAAAATATTTTAAAAAGCACACTTTTGCAAGAGCTAGAGGGGCATCTCAGTGATAGCTCACTTGTCTAGCTTGCATAAGGCCCTGGGTTTGATTTTTAGCAACACACACACACACACACACACACACACACACACACACTTTTTTTTTTTTTTTTTTTTTTTTTTGCTGCTGTGGAGGATATAAAGTACTATGCCAGGATTGTTTTGAGTTGAAAATTTCTAATTGCCAATGACAACAAACATTTCCCTATCTACATAGCCTTCCATGTTTAGCAATTGGTTATATATATGGATTTGCTGATGTTTGAGATGGTCTCACTCAATAGCTCTTGTTAGCCTGGTACTCACTATGTAGCCTGCCTTGGCTTGAACTCTGGGCTAATCTCCTGCCTCAACCTCCTCAGTGCTGAGATCACAGGCATTAGCCAGCACATTCTGTATTTCTGTCTGTTGTATACTAGTGAAAGTACAGATTCATTACATGTCAGAGTAAAAAGCATAGAGCACATTCCACAGAATGGGAGTGCATTTCAGCAAATGTAGCTCAAGAGTCTATTTAAAAAACTATCAAATTATCATTAGGGGCTGGAGAGCTAGTTCAGTGGTTGAGAGCACTGGCTGCTCTTCCCTGGGACCCTGGCTCAGTTCCCAGCACTCATTTGGTAGCTCACAACCATCTGTAACTCCTCTCTCAGGGGACTCTAACACCCTCTTTTGCCCTCTGTGGGCATTACATGCATATGGTGCAGACACAGGCAGACTAAATACCAATACACATAAAATAAAAACGAAGGTGGGGGGATAGTTTTGAACTCCTGATCCTTCTGTCCTGATCCTCTAGTGCTGGGATTATCAGTGTGTGCTGCCCATCTTACTGGATTTTTGTTAGTGTTTTTGAGACAGGGTCTTCTGTGTAGCTCAGGCTGGCCCCAAACTCAAACGCTGTCTCTAGATTACAACCTTCCACCTCGATCTCTGGTGTTTTTATGTAGAAAGCTTTACTCATTTGAGGTATTCTTTGCTTGAATTTTGGTGGAGACATTTCTCTCAAGCAATTACGACTGTCTTTTAAAAGCCCTGTTCATTGTTTATAGTTTTGAATTCCTTTGTAATTTTTTGTTATATTGAGAATTCCAATATTTATCCACAAATGTAACTTTTACTCTTTTTGACTGGGTGCCTATGTCTTTAAAATATTTATCATTTTAATCCCTAGGAGTTCATTTGATGTGTGACGGAACTCAGCATTTTTTCCCTCGAAGTCTTAATCATGTCCTAGAGCATTCCTGCGGGAGCTAACCCTCCTTACAGCCATATTTGGAAATATTACTTCACACTGGCCTGATCGAGTTTGTGTACATTTGCTCAGTCTCGTTCCTTTCTGTTGATCTCAGCTTCTATTTTTGGCTCGAGTCTTAGATCCTGCTGAGCAAGGTCAAACGGCTCGTCTCGCCCCCTGCTGGCGCCCGTGGTCCTGGGAAGACCGGACAAAAGCCACCACGTGGTTCACATCCTGGTCTAGGTGCTCCTTGGAACCTCAGGCTTGCTGGGCAAAGGTCCCACCCCTGATCATCCCTTTCATAGGCTTCCTTCTGCTCAGATCTAGAGCTTCCCTGGTGCCAAATCTCCAGCACCAGGTAAAACTGGTTTGGCTTTGCTGTAGGGTGGGCTGTCCCTGCTAGATCGAGGGTACCCAGCCCTGGACGCTGCATAGTTGCTGTGCGCTGTGCGGGGCTAAGCTCAGAGCGCTGTCCCTCTTCCCACTTCCCAGGCCCCTATTTTATCTTTGCACGGACTTGACTGCTTCCTTTCTTGCCGAGGATTATAATTGAAACACTCGGCTCAGAGGTGAGAAACACTGTCTGACATATATTCAACGTCCGTTGATTGTCGCATAAGGAGCTAGCCTTGGGAACCTAGAGTAAGGTTTGGTGGCCAAAGTCACAGTGAGATGCAGAGGGTCTCAGGGGATGGAGGGAAGGCACAATGGACAGAATTGGGAAGCATGATCCTGTAGAAGCCAAGGCTGGGTTATACACCACTTCCTCTAGCCCGGCTGCCCAGGATGCATATGCGCAGCCGCAGTCCGTAGCGGGACCGAGAGTTCCCAGCAGAGGGCACTCTAGGGCAGGACATCTCACAGGCTCACCCCGGGTGACCCAGGGACTGCACCTGTGTCCTGGATTTTGCTAGCTACTGTGTAATCATGCCCTGACAACCCATGTCTGGAAAACCAAGTCATAATCTATCCAAGAATACAACTTAGAGACAGGTAAGCTATCCAGTGGCTGTAACATTCGGTGAAAATAAAACAAGTGGGGACGGCCAGGCTCTGCTACACAGTGAATTTGAGGCCACCCTGAGCTACAGAGGACACTCTCAGAACAAACCCTCCAGTGTCATTGTCTCTCTGGCCCTGAAGCACTAGAGCCCTAGGCCCTAAGATCATGCTTGTTGGGCTTAAGGACTCACTAATTGCCTTTCGTAGCCCTGCCCTCTGTGGTGTGAACATACATACATAACTAGTCTTTGAAGGCAGTATTTCTTTCTTTTCTTTTTAATGATAATTTATTTATTTTATGTGCATTGGTGTCTTCCTGCATGTATGTCTGGGTGAGGGTGTCAGGTCCCCTGGAACAGGAGTTACAGACAGTTGTGAGCTGCCATGTGGGTGCTGGGAGTTGAACCATGGGCCTCTGGAAGAGCAGCCAGTGCTGTTTACCACTGAGCCATCTTGCCAACCCTGAATGCAGTATTTCTTTTTTAATGAATTCCCATTTATTTGTTATGTCCTGTAAACAGACTTGGAAAGTACCGTTCATTGTAAGATTTATTTATTTAAGCACGCCAGGGCTCCTTCACCTGGGGCCTGACTCAAGTAGAATGATCAGGATCCAGGGTGGCTCGTGAAATACTGGGAGCTGTTCCAACTTTTTAGGCAGATAAGCAATATTTTTGGAAAGCAGTCCGGTAGTTTTTCTGATTACTGAAGAGTTCATAGGTTTGGTTTGCAGGTCTGAGGGCCGGGAACAAACGGCTCAGTGATTAAGAGCACTTTCTGCTCTTCCAGAGGACCCACCTCAGGAAGCTCAATGCTGTCTGTAATCCAACTCCATGGAATTCAAGGCTCTGTTTTGGCCTCAGTGTAGACATACATGAGTTAAAAATGAAAATAAATCTTAAGGGAAAGAAATGCAGGCTGGATATAGCTGTGCCTTTAACCCCACCATATGGTGGCAAAGGCAGGCAGATCTCTGTGAGTCCAGGCCCACCAGAGCTGTGTAGTAAGACTCTGAAAAAAAAAAATGCAGGTCTCAAGTCAGTGCTGGGCTAGGAACGTATGACCATAACACATAGCCCAGATGTGGTGGTACATGTCTATCGCGGAGAGATGGAATATATGGGCTGATCCAAAATTCAAGATTTTCTTTGGTTACACAGCCACTTTGAGAACTTGCTTCTAAATAAATACATTGCAAATGAAAGGAAATAAAAATTAATGTTATAAATTCAAAACTCCTCAGAAAAGGACCAGATCTGGAATGAGACCTGACCACTCCAGGTAGAGTTATGCGAAGTCGCTAGAGCCTGGGCTCCACTCTCTTTCCTTACAGATGTCCTCATCTCCACCCAGGAAAACTCCGAGGCACGGTTTTTTTCCTTTTAAAGCCATGTTAGGCTCAAGTAAATGTACTTCTGCATTTTCGGTATTTAAATAGAAATCCCTCTCTGGTGGGTTTTCCCCCGAGTTAGTCATGCGAATGCTCCATGCCTCACTTACCACTAAGTTTCGGTTGCCCGCGCAGTTCTTTTGCACAGGTCCTGCTCACGACCCTCCCCACCTCCTCGCATTGGAGTCCCGAGGGAAACGTGAGTGCTGACTCCAATGGGCTGGGATTTCCCTCAGAGTGCCTGGGGGATTAAAACGTGTAATTTTTACGGTACAGAAAAAGAGAAAACACAGGTTGTTCTAACTGTGAAGAAAAAGGCACTGAATCTCTTTTATAGGTTTAGCACAATAACTTTGTTACCTTTCTTTAAGATTTATTTATTTTATTTTATGTGTATGTAAGTACACCCTGTGTGTGCATGGTGCCTGTGGAGGTAAGAAGAAAGTGTTGGAGCCTCTGGAACTGGAGAGAGATGAATGTGAGCAGCCACGTGGCTGCTGGGAATAGAACCTGGGTCCTTTGCAAGATCAGCAAACGCTCTTAATCGCTGACCCGTATCTCCAGCCCCAACGGCATTGTTTCTAATATAGGTTTTCCTATGAATGCATGCTTTGCCTTGCTAAAATCATATTGGAACATAACTCTATGTTAGGAACAGATCTATCTTACAGTCTCTACCTTATGTTGCAAGCATTTGTGTGTGTGTATGTGTGTGTTTGTGTATATGCATGTATATGTATTCGCGTTCATGTATGGGATTGTAAGAGCCTAAGGTTAAAGTTCCTCTCCACTTTAAATAAATAACTGGATAAAAAAATAAATAAAGACAAAGTCTCTTACTGAATCTGGAGCTTGCAGTTTTGACTAGACTTGGCTGGCCGGGAGCCCCCAGGACCTACCCTTCTCTGCCCTCCCCTAGCCCTGGGATTATAAACCTGTGCTGCCACACCCAGCTTTTTTGTTTTGTTTTGTTTTTCGAGACAAGGTTTCTCTGTGTAGCTTTGTGCCTTTCCTGGAACTCGCTTTGGAGACCAGGCTGGCCTCAAACTCACAGAGATCCGCCTGCCTCTGCCTCCCCGAGTGCTGGGATTAAAGGCGTGCGCCACCACTGCCCGGCTACACACCCAGCTTTTTAAGGGTCCCTGGGGATCTGAACTCAGATTCTCAAGTTTGCATAGCAAGCACCTTACTTACCGAGCCATCATATCAGTCATCCCCACAAGCAGCTTTCCGAGATCCACCTGCCTCTGCCTCCCCAGTGCTGTGACTGAGGGCATGTGCCACCATGCCTGGCTGCTTATTTATTTTAAGACTGGGTCTCATCCCCAGATGGTCTCAAACTCCCTATATAGACAAATGACCTTGAATTTCTTTGGTTCCTTCTGCCTCCACTCCCTCGGTGCTGGGATGCAGGAGTGTACCATTATACTCAGTTTAGGTGGTGCTGGCACGAACCTAGACCTTCAGCTCCACCCCCAGCCTCATAATTAGTGTGTTAAATAATAATAGCGGCATACTTTTCCACCATACAGCACACTTCATCATTTCCCTTTGTTGTACATTTTTGCCTGGGTTTCGTGTGTGTGTGTGTGTGTGTGTGTGTGTGTGTGTGTGTGTGTTGTCATGAATATTATGTCCAGAGAATTTACACTGAGGTTTCTCCTTGTCCTAGGCCATGTTCCATATTCCAATGACATAATGGATTCTCTTCAGAGGCCACATTTGTTGCGTTCATCCATTGAGCAGCTGTTTGGTGAATATCAACTACTTGCCCATGACTGCTTCAAGGATACAGGAATGGATAAGAGAGTCTATCACTGTGGAGCTCGAAAGTCAATGGAGAGTGAATGGATTTGTGTGTGAAGTAGTTGAGAAGGCCATTTTGATAAAGTGACATTGGACCAGGGACATGAAGTGTAGGGAAAACCTTTTCTTTTCTTTCTTTCTTTTTCCCCCAGAGCTGAGGACCAAACCCAGGGCTTTGCGCTTGCTGGGCAAGCGCTCTACCATTGAGCTAAATCTCCAGCCCCCTTTTCAAATCCAGGAAAGTGCCTTCTAGACAAGGAGAAACACATGCAAAGGTCCTGTGGTAGGAATGTGCTTGAGGTGATGGAGGCAGTCAGTGTGACAGGAGTTGAGCGTGCCGGGACAAGTGAAAAACCTGGGATATGACTAGCGAGAGTTTATCTGGGATGGGGCTGCATCCCGTGGGACCTTTAGTAGGCTTTTACTCTGAGATGAAGGATCCAGGAAAGGATTTGCAGCTGGGGGTGGTGTGGGGTCCATGCCTATAATCTCAGCACTTGGGAGGTGGAGGCCAGAGGATCAGAAGTTCAAGGCTAGCCTCTGCTATGTAGCAATTTTGTGCCTAGCCTGGGCTACATGAGTCCCTGTTTCAAAAAACAAAACAAAACTGGTAAAAGCTAAAAACAACAATGACAACCAACAACAGAAGGTTTTGATTGGGGATAATATGTTTTCATTTTACTCTTAAGAGTCAGTCTAGGTGTAGGGGGGACAGCTGGAGAGAGGGCTCAGGAGTTAAGAGCACATAATGTTCTTTCTGAGGACCCAAGTTTGGTTTCTAGCAACCATGTTGTGTGGTTTAAACCCACCTGTGACTACAGCTCCAGGGACCTAATGCTCTCTTCTAGTCTCCATAGGCATATGCAGTCATGTACACACTCATGTACACATACTCACACACAAACACAGACGAACAGTCAGGCACACACACACACACACACACACACACACACACACACAAACAATTAAAAATAAAAAATAAAGTAAGGGCTGGAGAGATGGCTCAGTGGTTAAGAGCACATGGTGGCTCACACATCCTATGAGATCTGTTGCTCCCTTCTGCCCACAGGGATACATGCAGACAGAACATTGTATATATAATAATCTTTTTTTTGTTTGTTTGTTTTTTTTTTTTTGTTTTTGTTTTTCGAGACGAGTTCTCTGTGTAGCTTTGCGCCTTTCTGGAACTCGCTTGTAACCAGCTGCCGAACTCACAGAGATCGCTGCTCTGCTCCGATGGATAAAGCGTGCGCATACAATCTTAAAAAAATAAAAATAAAATAAAATATAGCTGGATGGTACATGCCTTTAATCCAAGCACTCAGTAGGCAGAGGCAGGTGGATCTCTGAGCTGAAGGCCAGCCTAGTCTACTGAGCAAGTTCCAGGACAGCCAGGGCTACACAGAAAAACCCTGTCTTGAACACCTCCCCTAAAATAAAAAATAGCTAAAAAGTAAATAAATTAAAATAAAATAAAATTTAAAAATTGTTTTAAAAAAAAGAATCAAGCCAGGTGGTGGTAGCGCACGCCTTTAATCCCAGCACTCGGGAGGCAGAGCTAGGCAGATCTCTGTGAGTTCGAGGCCAGCTTGGTCTACAAAGCAAGTTCCAGGAAAGGCACAAAACTACACAGAGAAACCCTGTCTCGAAAAACCAGAAAAAAAAAAAAAAAAAAAAAAAAAGAATCAGAGCTAGATACAGGACAGCCAGGGATACACAGAGAAAACCTGTCACACACACACACACACACACACACGCACGCACACACGCACACACATGCACACACACCAGGTTATTGGAATTGCTTTTGGATTTGTTTGTTTTGACTTGTTCTGTTTGACTTATTGTATTTTGCAGAGAGAGATGGGGAATTATAAGTTTGTTTTAGACAGCGGATTGAAGATGGCCATTGGATTGCTAAGTCAAGTAGGTGTTTGGATTTAAGTGTCTGCAATTTAGAGAAGGTGCTGTTAAGGTGTGAACCGAAATGTCCCCCATACGCTCATGATTTGGATATTTTGAAGGCCGTGGAGCTCTTAGGAGATGGGGGCTGCTTAGCAGACGTATTCACTCGAGGTAGGCACTTTATGCTTCCTGTCTGCCGTGACAGGGACAGTCCACTGCCTCAAGCTCCTGCTGTATGCCTACCCTGCTTTGACGAGCCGAAATCCCTCTGCAACCCAGAGGCAAGGCCAAGGCCAGCCCTTCCTCCATATGTCGTTTCTGTCAGGTGTTTTGGTCAGGAGGACACAGAAGCAACCGTGAACACACAGACTTCGGAGCTGTCCATGAAGATAGGCTGTTTAGAGCGTGAGATGGCAGGAGGCCTCTTGCCACGCTCTTTCATCTGGCCATCTGCTTGACAGCTCCACTCAGCTGTTCAAAAGACAGTCCAGGGGCTGGAGAGATGACTCAGGGGTTAAGAGGCAGAGTCAGGCGGATCTCTGTGAGTTCGCCGCCAGCCTGGGCTACCAAGTGAGTTCCAGGAAAGGCGCAAAGCTACACAGAGAAACCCTGTCTCGAAAAACCAAAAAAAAAAAAAAAAAAAAAGTACTGACTGTTCTTCCAGGGGACCCGGGTTCAATTCCCAGCACCCACATGGTGGCTCACAACTATCTGTAACTCAAGTTCCAGGGTACCAAAACACCAATGTACACAAAATAAATAAATAAATAAATAAATAAATAAATAAATAAATAAATAAATAAATAAATAAATAGACAGTCCAAGCTCTCATGTCCAAATATGAACATCTGCCCTTCACTGCCCCAGACAACCCCGTGCGCACACACCCCTGCCCGCCCTCCCCACTCAGCCGATGACAGCCATTTTTTTCGCTGACACCTACAGAGTCCAACTTTACTTTTTCTCTCACTTCCCACAACTCTGTGAGAGGAGCCTGTGGGTCCTGCCTTCAGAATATATGCAGAGTGTCTTTCAATCCCACCTCGCCGCGGCCATACCAGTCAGCTGTCATGAGTTCATTCTTGCTGGACCACAACAGTGGCTTCCCCACACTTCCCTTTCCTCCTGCCCGTTCCTGTTCTTAGCACACTAGCCAGGAGTACTTCTTAAAATGTGTCAGATCCAGCCTCTCCTCCCGGCAAATCCTCTAACCTCCACCATACGGAGCAGAGCCCGTGCCCCTGGCCTATCTCCTGTCTTCTTTCCATGGTTCTCTTGGTTCCAGCAACCTGGGTTGTCTTGTCTAGACACATTCTGCACCTCTCAGACTGTGCATTGACTTTTGTGTGTGAGATGTTGTGTACATGTCATATGTGTGTACACACAATGCTACATATGTGTGGAAGCCCGAGTTCAACACTGTCTTCCATCTTCCCCAGTATTCTGAGAAGGTTTTCACTGATGGCTTTGATTGACTGGACAGCTGCCAGCACTCTGGGAATCTCTGTTCACTTTCCTCTAATTACTTTTGTGCTTTTTTTTTTTTTTTTTTTTTGAGACAAGGTTTCTCTGTATAGCCTTGGCTGTCCTGGAATTCACTTTGTAGACCAGGTTGGCCTTGAACTCACAGAGATCCACCTGCCTCTGCCTCCCAAATGCTTGGATTAAAGGAGTGCGCTGCGCCACCGCCGCCGCCACCTCCTGGCTGCACACCTGGCTTTTTGTAGAGACCTGGGGATCAGAATTCTGGTCTCGGCTTGCATGGTGAGAACTCTCTAACTGAGCTGTCCACCAGCCAGCCCTCATCTGACTTTTTTGGTGAGACTGCCTCTGCCTCTATTTAATACGATGGTTTTAACCCCTGCTCTTTCTTTCTTAGATTGAGCTAGTCTTTGTTACGTACATTTCCACTTAATAACACATATATGATGTACGTATCCGAATATGAGTTCAGCAGCAGCCGTTTGCTGGCCAAATCTTGGTTTGTCTTTTTCGTTTGCTTACATCCCCTGACTGCCTGGAACAGTGCCTGAAAGGTGGCAGATAGTAGATACATGTTGAATGATTGGATGTTGGGCATAATGCAGTGAGTCTGATGGCCTCTGAGGCAGACTGATAGTTCATTCATTCATTTACTCACTCAGGGAGTTTTCTGCATCTACTGTGTAAAAGATCCTGGTATACCAATGCTGTGTCCAGACGGAGCCCTCCTGTGTTAAGGAGTGAAGTGGAGGCAAGAGGTGGTACCAGTGTGTTTCAGGAACAGCCTGGTGTTTCAGGGGTTGCCAAAGGAAATTGGTCTAAAGCAGAGATCTTTCCTCTGCTGCCTCAGAGCTCTAGACCTGTCCCCAGGTCATAGAGTACCATCCTAGGGCCAGGGCTCCAGTGCCAGCCCAGACCTGCGTGGGTTAGCCTTCCCCTGCCTTTTCCATCCCTTGTTAACTGTCTGGGGCCAGCCAAGTTCTAGAGCAGGTCATGTTGGACACTGGAAGGGGGACTGAGAAGACCTGGCTGTTAGGTAGATGAGAGATCCAGAGATGTATCTGGTTAACTCGTGTCTTTCTGTTCGTTTATTTATCCAGAGGTCAGAGGACACATTCAGGAGTCAGTTCTTGCCTTTCATGTTGCTGAGGCAAGATGTTTCTTGTTTCTACAGCCTTGCTGCTTATTCTAGGCTGACAGGCCTGCAGTCTTCTGGGCAATTCTTCTGTCTCCACCTCCCCTCTTGCTATAGGCATGCTGGGATTACAGATGTGAGCCACTGCACCCAGATGTTAATTTTTTTAAACAATGATTTATTTTATTGTTTTTGTGTGTTGTGGGTGCACATGTACCCTAGCACACATATGGAGATGAGAGGACAACTCATGTGAGGGACCTGGCGCTCTCTTTCCACCATATGGGTTCTGGACATTGAACTCGGGTCATCAGCTTGGTGGCGAGGGCCTTTCCCCACTGATCTATCTCCCTCCCTGCTGTCCTCCATTTGCATTGTCAGGCTGCATGGCTAACACTGAGCCACCCAGGTTTCGCTCCTCCTCTGTGTAAGGATTCTGTCCTTATTACGTCATCAGCCTGCGACGGTGTCCCAGCCTAAAAAGCGGTGGGCCCTCTGTGCGTCCCTCTCTCTCCTTCCGTCTGTCTTCTTCTGTCCCCTCCCCCTCTCTCTCCCAATAAAGCTCTAAAAAGGTAACTATGGCCTGTGATTCTTCTGATCAGCACTCTCCTCCACCGGCATGGCCATCGCAGGCGGAGGCCAGCCACCAGCATCGCGCTTTTGAACCAACACTCTGTCTCTGTATCTCTCTGGTATTGGGCATTGAACACTGAACTCAGACATACCAGGCAGGTGCTCTCCCACGAAACTGCATCTCCAGTCAATCAGTGGGCTTTTCAACACGAAAGCTTCAGAAGGACTGACATGCGTGATACTATGGTTTGAGTCTATTGCCCAGAAGTGTACATGTTGGGCTAGATGGGTTGTCCACGCCTTTAATTCCAGTACTCATGATCTACACGTGGAGTTCCAGGAGAGTCAGGGCTACATAGTAAAGAAAAAAAAAGGTATATGTGTTGGAAACAGAGTCCCTCAATTGATGTGATAGTGGTATTTGGAGCAGGGCCTTGGAGAGGTAGTTAGAATTAGACGCTGTGATGGCGTCCGTGGACTTTTAAGTGAAAGAGAGACGGAGCTAGGATGTTTGCTCTTTCTCAGCCTGTCACCTGACACCTTCCACTGTGTTGCTTCAGCAAGAAGGCCCTCACCAGATGCCAAGCAGATGTTGGCCCCATGCTCAGGGACTTCCCAACCTTTAGAACTGTGAGGCAAAGAATTCTCTCATCTTCTACAATTTACTACAAATGAACTAAGACAGCAAATAAACTAAGGCAAGAGACCCAGGAGGAGAATTTGCTTGCCCCTCCTACACAGGGAACTCACTGGCCCCCAGGCCTTAGAGGAATCTCTAGGGTGGGGCTGTCTGAGTACGGGTGGAACCCCTCACATTGCTTAGGTTTGTAGGTTGGGTCTAGACAGAGGTCAGTGTATCCTATGACTTTGGGCCCCACCTCTCCCACACTCCGGCTACTTCAGACTGTTTTTGGAGACAGAGTATTAATAAATTTTACAGGTCTCAAATAAAAAAATAAATAAATAGGAGCTGGAGAGATGGCTCAGAGGTTAAGAGCACCGACTGCTCTTCCAGAGGTCCTGAGTTCAATTCCCAGCACCCACATGGTGGCTCACAACCATCTGTAATGAGATCTGGCACCCTCTTCTGTATACATAATAAATAAATAAATCTTTAAAAATAAATAAATAAATAAATAAATAACTAGGGAAAAATAAATAAATCAATTTTACACGCTAGACATGAACTTACTGTGTAGCTCAGGCCAGCATGAAACTCCTCATTTTGCTGCCTCAGCCTCCTGAGTGATGGGATTACAGGTGTGTGCCGACTGAGGCTTTCTGTGGAGCCCAAGCTGGCTTCACATTTGATATGTAGCTCAGGCTGGCCCTGAATCTGTGATCTTTCTGTCTTGGTCAAGTGCTAGGGTAATAAGCACATGCCACACTGTACCTGGTCACGGCCTTGGGTTTTGTTCCCAGTACTGTAAAACAAACCAGCAACATCAACAAAGCACTGTATATTTTTTATTTATTAATTTATTTTAATAATTTATCAGCTTGCTGTGTGTGGTGATGCAGGCCTTTGATCTCAGCACTCGAGAGGAAGAGGCAGGCAGATCTCTGTGAGTTTGAGGCCAGCCTGGTCTACAGAGCAAGTTCCAGGCCAGTCAACAAACACTGCCTAGTGAGATCCTGTCTCAACACAAACAAGTCTATCAGGTGACAATTCAATTTTGAGTTTTTGGGAAAACACAATTAGTTTTTCCTTACTAAGGCTCCTTTATTTGTCTACCACCAAAGCGGGCTTGCCAAGACTAATTTATAGAGAGATCATTTTCTCCAGTTGAGAAGAATTGGGGACATAAAAGTATTACTCTTTCTTAAGACAGAGTTTCACTATGTAGCCCTGGCTGACCTGAAACTCACTATGTAGACTATGCTGGCCTTGAACTCACAATGATCCATATTGATCTGTCTCCTGAGTTCTGGAATTTAGACATGCGTCATCATGTCCAGCTCCATTTTATATCTCAAGGCAGGGTCTCGTACTGAATGCAGAGTGTGCAGATCTGGCTAGTCTGGCCAGATTGCTCCAGATCGACGAGAATGCAGGTGGCCAGCCACACCAGCGTGACTTAATATGAAGGCTGGTCGGGGATCTGAACTCTGGTCCTCATATTTTACTGCAAATATGCTTTCCCCACTGAGCCATATCTTCAGCTTCCTCCAGTGTAAATTTTTGAAAATAAAATACCAACTGGATATAATGGTACAGGTCTGTAAATCCCAGGATATGGGATTATGAGTTCAAGGTCAGCCTTCTCAAAGAAAGAAAGAGAGAGAGAGAGAGAGAGAGAGAGAGAAAGAGAGAAAGAAAAGAAGAAAGAAAGGAAGGAAGGAAGGAAGGAAGGAAGGAAGGAAGAAAGAAAGAAAGAAAGAAAGAAAGAAAGAAAGAAAGAAAGAAAGAAAGAAAGAAAGAAAGAAAGAAAGAAAGGTTAAAATCACTTTGATCCCCAGGCACCTTCAACCATGGCTATGGGTACTGCTCAAGGAAAAATTCCAATTCAGCAATGTCTTTCATTTACATGCTTCTTCTTCCTCTTCTTCTTCTTTTTTTTTTTTTAAAAATAACCCCCAAGGGAAAGGAAGGGACCTGGAATCCACCTATCAGTTCTGGGCATATTTAACCTTATTTTATGTGCATTGGTGTGAAGGTGTCAGATAACCTGAAACTGGAGTTACAGTCTTGAGCTGCCATGTGGGAGCTGGGACTTGAACCTGGGTCCTCTGGAAGAGCAATGAGTGCTCTTAACTCCTGAGCCATCTCTCCAGCTCCTCATTTATGTTCTTCAACCCAAGGGAGGCTCAGGCACTGCCTGGGGAGCCTTTCTCACTTTCCCAGTGAAGTCCTATCTGTCCCCTTCTCAGGTCATCCAGTCCTAGCCACACAGAGTCTGAGCAGGCAACCTCACCTCCCACATCTCCGTGGGGACCCAGGAAGCTAGAACCCCCTCTTTACCCTGCTGCTAGCTGCTCTTCCCTCCAACAGAGGAATGACAGATCTCTCCTCCTGGGCTCGGCATCCCACCGTTCTCACCTCTCAAGGACTCTGCCTCTTTGATCCGTTCCCAGGCCCCAGGCTGTCCAGTTACGTGTCAATCTGGATCATTCTCTGGGTCCTGACCTTCGGCCTCCTCTTGACCCTGCACCGCACCCTCCACCCACCATTTCATCTCTCTGCTCCCAGGCACAGCACGATTTCCATGCTGTTTCTCTCTCTTTATTTCTCTTCTCAGTAATGTGTGGAGCAGGGCTTGGGGGCTCACTCCTGTAATCCTAGCATTTGGGAGGCTGAGGCTGGAGAATCACTGAGTTTCAGGCCAGCCTGGACAAACTAAGACACCGTGTCAAAAACAAAGGTGTGTACCTGGGAGGCTGAGGCCTGAGGATCTGAAGCTCAAGGCTAGCCTGGGCTACAGAGTGAGTTCCAGGCCAGCCTGGCCTACAAAACAAGATGCTAGGGAATGGTGGTACATGCCCATACCATCAGTGCTGAGGAGGCAGAGGCAGGAGGAGCTCCAGCTTGAGGATTCCTGCTGTCTGTTGAATAGTGTTCTGTGGTATCTCTTTAAATCAAGTTTGTAGAGAAAATCTCTCTCTCTCTCTCTCTTTTTTTTTAAGATTTGTTTTTAATTTCATGTATATCTGCACACAGGAATGTGTCAGATCCCCTGGAGCTGGAGTTCCAGGTACTTGTGAGTCAGCTGATGTGTGTGTGCTAGGAACTGAATTCAGGTCCTCTGGGAGAACAGTAAGAGCTCTCTGTGGCTAAGCCATCTCCTCACCCCCCCCCGATATCTCTTTCTCTCTTCTTTATGCATATGAGTGTTTTGCTTGCATGTATTAAGTGCTTGGGGAGGGCAGAAGAGGGCAGAGGGCATCAGGTCCCCTGGAACTAGAGTTAGAGACAGTTGTGAGCCATTGTGTGGGTGCAGGGAACTAAACCCCAGTTCTCTGCAAGAGCAGCCAGTGCTCTTAACTGTTGAGCCATCTCTCTAGCCTCTGTTTGTTTTATTTTATTTTATTTTTCGAGACAAGTTTTCTCTGTGTAGCCTTGGCAGTCCTGGAACTCACTCTGTAGCCCAGGCTGGCCTCGAACTCACAGAGATCCACCTCTCTCTGCCTCCCAAGTGCTGGGATTAAAGAGATGCACCACCACACCCTGAATTATTATTATTATTATTATTATTATTATTATTATTATTATTATTTTAAAATGGGGTTTCATATATCCAGGTCTAGCCTTGAGCTCTCTATGCCTCTACCTCCTGAGTACTAGGACTACAAGGTACCCACACCACTATGTCCCCTTCCCCCCAAAAAACCCTCTTAAATATAACAAGAACAGCTAGTGACAAGTGGAAATATATATCCAACACCCACAATGTACTGGGAACAGTTTGGACTTTGGGGGACATTGGAGTCAGGTGTGGTGACTCAGGGATAGCATCAGGAGGATCAGGACTTCAAGGCCAGCCTTGGCTACCTGAGACTTTAGTCCAAGAGTAAACAGACTATCCCCCAATAATAAAACATCTGACAGACCTGTGGGATGGAAATTCATGTTGCAAAGCAGAGCAGAGAGCTGGGGAGTGTGGTGAGGTCTGGGTGTGGACTGAGCAGATGTCCCTGAGTGGAGAAGAGAGGGAGAAGATGGCCCTGTGGAGGCCCGGGGGAAGAACATTCCAGACAAACACTTGAGGAGTGAAGCAAGCCTGGCTGGTTTTCTTTCTTTTTATTTTTTAAATTACACTCATGATATTCATTAATTACACTCATGACATTAATCACATTTGTGGTATTCATAGATTACATTCGCAGTATGTACATATGTTATATATATATATATATATATATATACATATATATATATATATATTTAAAATTTAAATGCCTAATGTCATTTATTGAAGGAGGGAGGAGGTCTTAAATACAGGCTTACAGCACAATGGGAGAACCCTGGAGGGCAGAAGTTCACTACTGATGTTTTGTAATCTTACATCTAAGCTGTTAACGCTCTTTAGCATTCAGGAGGGTGGAACCTGGCAGGGAATTAGCATAGGGAGGATATCAAGGTCAAGGTCCACAAGCAAGGCAACAGTTACCCAAAATGGGGGCCAGGGACCTACAGGTCCCCCTTTTATTAAAAAATGAGTTTCTGACTTGGGTTGCGTGGGACGTCAGCAGGTCACCTTACCCGTCATGGAGACGCCTGCCCAGGCCACTCAGGTGCTCTGTCTTAGGTTGGTGAGTGCCCCCAGGCATTACCCATCTCTGAATACTCATTATCATACCGGCTCAATCGTGTGTGAACTGCAGAGTTAACTGCTGCCAAAAATCTCAAAGTGGCACTGGGCTTGCAATCTGTGTGTTCAACACAGAAAAGATTCACAGAGGTCCTATCTCACCCATAGCCAGTAGGCTAAAGGTAACTGAGCCATTCCCTTCCTTAACAGCCATACTGTACTTTAGAGTCCTTGTAAGATGGTATCCCAGAAGCAACTGGAGCTTGAGTTTATAAATTTATAATTATCAAAGCCAATTGAGATGTATATAACTACTGAATTAAATTTATCATGCCCAATAGAATGGAAGATTAACTAACTGTGGTAGCTACTTTTGTTGCCAGGGTCTCCACTGTGCTAGCTGTAGTAAGCAATTATGAAATGGTAATCCCAGAAACAGTAGCAGCGGTGGTCGCCATTGCTATAATAGCAACAGCGGCAGCAGCAATGTCAAATTCTCTTTTCGAGTGTGTGGACATCCACCGGCATGGATACAACTCCAGTAACACGGACCGCCAAGGCCCATTTTTCTTGATCCCAGCACGACTTTAGCTGGCAGCTCTTCTGGGGAATCCATCTCATGGCTACAATTCCTAGGCTTACATTAATGCTTGCCAAAGCTGGCGATATTGGGCTCTCAATCTCCATTGGCATCAGAAGGGTAGATTTTTTCATGAAGACCCATTAGGTCTCTGTCATGTTGGGCTTCAGCAGCAGCCACAGGGCACGTTCAGTGCTCAGGAATCCAAAGAGGAACCTCATTGTCTGGAGGAAAGACATAAATAGAACCCTGGGGCTACACCAACACTAGATTGGGTCTCTTCCACGTGGTAGTAGAAAGATCTCTCCATCGCTCCAGAGGGCGATTTGCATCAGGGGCCCTCCAGTGCTTATCTGTATCGGATATTCCAGTAGAATCCACCAATAAATTCCAGCAGAATCCACCGATAAAAAATGGACATATAATATATGTTTATTAAACATATGTGTTAAAACACATAACACAAGGGCAAGAATAGAATGTGGAGAGGAATGATGAGTCCCTAGTTCTCCCTCTTTTTACTTTAGTAAAATGTTTGTTTGTTTGTTTAATATTTCAAATTTTTCTTTTATTTTTCTTTATTTTTTATTGTTTAAAATTAATTAATTTATTTATTTTTCTATTATCAGCTTGACACAGTATGTATTCTTATCTTAATAGTGAGATGTTTCCTTGAGGCTTGTTCAGGAATTGAGTAAAACCAAAATTTATTATAAGCCACAGTCGTCCTAGGGACCTCCATGCTATATATATATAGCCTCCATGGTTCTGTGGGTTGTAGTCTGATTGTTCTTTATTTTATATCTAGAATCCACTTATGAGTGAGCACATACCATGTCTGTCTTTCTGGGTTTGGGTTACCTCACTCAGGATAATTTTTTCTAGTTCCATCCATTTGCCTGCAAATTTCATGCTTTCATTGTTTTTCTCTGCTGAGTAGTACTCCATTGTGTATATGTACCACATTTTCTTCATCCATTCTTCAGTTGATGGGCATCTAGGTTGTTTCCAGGTTCTGGCTATTACAAATAGTGCTTCTATGAACATAGCTGAGCATGTATCTTTATGGTATGAATCAGTATTCCTTGGGTATATGCCCAAGAGTGGTATGGCTGGGTCTTGAGGTAGTTCGATTCCTAATTTTCTGAGAAACCACCACACTGATTTCCACAGTGGTTGTACAAGTTTACATTCCCACCAACAGTGAAGGACTGGCTGGTTTTCATACCCAGAGATGTGGGGAAGGAGTACAGTGAGGGCATCGGCCTGGAGCTAGGGGAGCAGAGGAAAGGGCAAGGCAGCTGAGCCCAGGACCGAGAGTGACCGCTCTCTGGCTTCAGTCTGGGTGGAGAACTGGAAGATTCTGAGCAGAGGTTTTTTGTTTGTTTGTTTGTTTGTTTGTTTGTTTTTGAGAGGGTTTTGGTAGCCCAGGCTGGCCTAGAACTCTATGTAGCCAAGGCTGACATTGACTTTCTTATCTTTCTGTCTCCACCCCCAAGTGCTATGATAGGCATGTGCCTGTTATGTTTATGACCCTAAAATAGCCGGAGTTCTGGGAGCGCTGCAGAGCATCTAGGAATCCCACTAGCCTGGGGGTAGAAGGTCCTTTATCTATGGTCCTTTGAGGCTAGGAGGAAAATAATTGTTTTGTTTGTTTGTTTGTTTGTTTGTTCTTATACTGCTCTTTTCACCGTTTCTTCTCACACACACACACCCCCCCAATTCCTATTATTTTGTGAATATCTGGCTCTGTACAGTGGTTCTGTATACTTTTCCTGACTGTACTCTGAATTTGTTCCACCATTCTGTCTTCTCCCTCTCTCACTTACCCTGTCCCCAGTTACCTCAGTCTCTGTCCTTTGAAGATCTTTCCAGGGCAAACAAACGCACCCATTGTGAGGGGATGGATGTCTACGGCTCACCTCAGGTGCTGGCGCTGCTGTGGGCCTGTTCCTTCCTCTTTGCTGGAATTGGGAGCCACACTTTTTCATTTGCTGGTTTTTGTGGTGCTGGGGATCACCTTGAAAAGCTGAGTAAGGGCTGTGCCACTAATTCTCAGCCCAGAATTAACCAGGTTAAATTGGGACCAGAGAGACGGCTCAGTGGTTAAGAGTACATTTTGCTCTTATAGAGGACCCAGGTTCTATTCCCAGCACCGACATGGTAACTCTCAACCATCTGTGACTCCAGTCACGATGCTCCCTTCTGGCTGCTGCAGTCACCAGGCACACACTGTACATATACATCCATGCAGGCAGAGCACTCACACACAGGCAGAATTAAATAAATAAATCCTAAAAAGTGAAAATGTTGTTGGGTGGTGGTGGTGAACACCTTTAATTCCAGTACTTGGGAGGCAGAGGCAGGTGGATCTCTGTTCCAGACCAACCTAAGTCTGCAAGTGAGTTCGGGTATCAAGGGCTGCACAGTGAGACCCTATCTTAAAAAAAAAGTAGCATTTTCTATAATTTAATACATACATAAAATGTATTTAGATCATATTCAGTCCCCCACTGCTGTTCCAACTCTTTCCAGACACAACTTTCCATTCCACCCAAATTAAAATTTTTTTGTTTTGATACTTGGTGTGTGTGGTATTTGTGTGTGTACATGTTCAGATGTACATGTGTGCTTGTGTGTGGAAGCCAGGGGTCAATGTCAGATGTCTTCCTCTATGGCTATCCACTTTAAAATATTTTTTTACATCAATTAATTATTAATTAATTTGCATGTGTGCCATGGCACAAATATGGATGCCAGGGGACAACCTGTAAGAGCCATTTTCTCTTTCTGTTTTGTGGGTCCTGAGGATAGAACTCTAGTGATCAGGCTTGGAAGCAAGCTCCTTGATCTGCTGAGCCGTCTCACCTGCCCACCAACTTCATTTTTTTTTTTTTAAGCCTGTCAGTGGTGGCACAAGCCATTGATCCCAGCACTCGGGAGGCAGAGGCAGGCAGATCTATGAAGTTCAGGACAGCCTGGTCTACAGGGTGAGTTCCAGTATAGCCAGGGCTACACAGAAAAACTAATGTTTTGAGTAGTGCTCAGTGGACAACTTTTGGGAGTGGTTCTCATCCTCCACCATGTTGAAGCATGGTCTTTTATTTTTATTTGTTTTAAGGCAGGGTTTCTCTGTGTAGCCCTGGATGTCGTGGAACTCACTGTGTAGACCAGGCTGGCCCTGAACTCACAGAGATCCACCTGCCTCTGCCTCTTGAGTGCTGGATTACAGGTGTGTGTCACGACTGCTGGGCTTGCAGGGTCTCCCTTACTGTTTCTGCTTCCCTGCTCACTCCAGGCGAGGTGGTCCACAGCTTCTGCTTGATTCTCCTGTCTGTGCCTCCCATCTCACTCTGGTTCTGGGATCACAGATACATGCTACCACACCCATCCTTTTACATGTGGGCTTTAACTCAGGTTGTCAGGCTTTTTTGGTAAGTACTCTTTTTTTTGCCTGCTGGGCCATCTCCCCAGCCCTCCACCTTGTTTTTTGAGAGAGGGTTTCTTATCACCCTCTTTAGCAAGACAGGCTGGCCACCCAGCCCTAGGATCCTCTTTTTTTTGATGCTCATGTCTCAATCTAACACTGGGTTTATAAACAGGAGTTGGGCCCAGCTTTTTATGTTTTTGTTTTTTTGAGACAGGGTTTCTCTGTGTAACAGCCTTGGCTGTCCTGGAACTCACTCTGTAGACCAGGCTGGCCTTGAACTCACATGGATTCACCTGCCTCTGCCTTCTGCTGGGATTAAAGACAGGCACCACCATCGCCTGGCATGCCCAGCTTTTTTACATGGGTGCTGGGGATCCAAACACAGGCATTCATGCTTGTATGGCAAGCCTTCTCCCCACTGGGCTGGCTCCTCAGAGCAGCTTTTCTCTTTTGATTGTTAGAATCCAGCCCCAGTGGTTTCCACTGAAGAACCTTACTTACTGTGTTCAATCTAGAGCGTGTCCGAGTATGGCCTTGTGAGTTTCAGCTAGGCTAGTTTTCTACTTCAAGGATTTCTAATTGGTTCTTCCTCATCTTGTTTCATTTCTGCCTATTTTTGCTTAATAATTTCACTTTGACATGGAAAGTATGCATTCATGTCTGATTATTTGCAGTACTACTAGTTTTCAAGTTTGTCATACTTTTTACAAACTTCTCAAGGAAATTTGAGAAAATTTCTGATCTGAGGTGAAGGTCAAAGGTTATCTTTCTCACTGGTAAAGAACCTTCTTTGTGTTGTCAGATTTTGGTTCAAAGCTCTTCATTGTTCTGTCTTATTTTCCTTGTGATGTTTTCAGGATTTCATGAAGCCCAGGCTGGTTTCAAACAAGTTGATGTAGCAGAGAGTGACCTTGAACTCCTGATCCTCCTGCCTTTACCTCCCAAGGGCTAGGATAACGGGTGTGAATTACCCTGCTGGCTCAATGCTCTATTTGTGTGAGGAGGTATTTACCTATCGCCTCTCTTCTCACTTGCCCTCATTTCTTCCCAAGGTGCTTCTCTGGGTGGGTGGGCAGGACCTGGGCCTCCACCTGGAGCCAGGGCTCCACATCAGGGGTGTATGGGATAGTGTGTGGGAGCAGGAGAGAGCTCAACTATGCTGGCTTCATCTCACCTCCTTAGTGCAGAGAGAGCCATAGTCTCCAGCCTGACAGCCACTTACTCCCCACTTAAAAATATTTATTTTGACCAGTCGTGGTGCACATTTCTAATCCCAACACTCAGGAGGCAGAGGCAGGTGGATCTCTGTATGTTCCAGGCCAGCCTGGTCTACAGATCAAGTTCCAGGACAGCGAGGACTACACAGAGAAACCCTGTCTCAAAAAGTCATTCTGTATCTCTATCTATCTATCTATCTATCTATCTATCTATCTATCTATCTATCTATAATTTTTTATTTATTTAATGATTTTGTACTCATTTTTTAAGTATATGTGTGGCTGTGTGTACATGTGAGTGTAGGTGTCTGTTAAGTCTAGAAAAGGACATTGGATTCCTGAAGCTGGAGTTACAGGCAAATAGCTGTGAGGCAGCTGTCATGGGTGCTGGGATTGGTTTCTCTGAAAGAGCTATACACACTCTTAACCATTGAGCCATCTTTCCAGCCCCCCTCTCCTCTCCAATCACTCCCCAGTTCCCTACAAGGTTCCGCTGTATAACCCTGGCTGGCCTGGAACTCAGAGATCTGCCTGCCTCTGCCTCCAGAGAGCTGGGTGGGATTCAAGGTGTGCACTATCACCAACCAGCCCCCTCCCTTTTTATTCATGAATATGTTTGTGGGTGTGGGTACATGAGGATATCAGAAGAGGGTGCTGGATCCCCTGGAGCTGGAGTTACAGGCAGTTGTGAACACCCACGTCGAGTGCTAGGGTCTGGGTCTTCCTCTGGAGGAGCAGAAAAGCACTGTTATATATATCAACTATCTCATCTCACCAGCCAGCCTGTCTGTCTGTCCATCTCTGCCTGCCGTCCTGCCTTCTTTCATTCTTCCTTTCTCAAGATGGTTCCTTGTAGCATAGGATGGCCTCAAACTTACTATGTAGTCAGGGATGACCTTGAACTCCTGATCCTCCTGTCTCCACCTCCCCAGTATTCTCATCCACCAACTAGTGTCCACATTCCACCCCGAGAGACCCTCAAGTTTGAGACTTCAGTTCTATCATCCCCCTAGGCTTCTATCTACTTCTGGTTCCTGGGGTTTTGTCAGAATCTCTTACATCCTTTTTTTTTTTTTTTTTAAGATTTATTTATTTATTATGTATACAGAAGAGGTGCCAGATCTCATTACAGATGGCTATGAGCCACCATGTGGGTGCTGGGAATTGAACTCAGGACCTCTGGAAGAGCAGTCAGTGCTCTTAACCTCTGAGCCATCTCTCCAGCCCCCTGTTACATCTTTTTAAAAGTCCTAGGTTTCTATCTACTTCTGGTTCCTGGGGATTTGTCAGAACCTGTTACGTCTTTTTAAAAGTCACCTTTATATTTTAAATGTCATGGCTAGGTGTACAAGCAAGGGGTTTTTGAAGGCCTAAGCTCACATCCTTGTACTGAGTTCAACCCCCTCACACCTGGTCTCATTTTCCACCCACTGTTGAAACCACCAAAGGCAAGGTCGTTGAGGGACGCTTCTCTGTCCCAATCTTACTTGACTCTTCCTTGGCGTTTGATGTACTTGACCTCCCTGCTATTATTTTCAATTTCCTAAATTTATTAATCTTTTGCTTTTTTGAATAGAGGCTCATGTAGCCTAGGCTAGCCTTGACCTCCCTTGACTTTCAACTTCTAATACTATCACCTTTGTTTCTCAAATTCCAGGATTATAGGTGTATCTAGTTATTTATTTCAATTTTTTTTTCCCCAAGACAGGGTTTCTCTGTGTAGCTTTGTTCTTTTCCTGGAACTCACTCTGTAGTCCAGGCTGGCCTGGAACTCACAGAGATCTGCCTGGCTCTGCCTCCCGAGTGCTGGGATTAAAGGCATGTGCCCACCACTGCCCAGCTGTTATTTCAAATTTTGTGTGTGTGTGTGTGTGTGTGTGTGTGTGTGTGTGTATGCAAGAGCTCTACCACTGAGCTACACTCCATCCCCCACTCTTTTTCCAAAACATCAGTCTACTTTGTCACTTAGCAAAGTGAATCTCATCCCCTTATCCTGCGGAAGCCCCAGCATGCAGCTGGGAGTTAGGGAAGGAGCTGGACTCAGGGGCTCACTCATCAGTGTTCTCGGTCCCCTGGCCATGCCCTTGTCAAAAGAGGAAACCACATGTCTGGACCGTATGTTCCTTTCTCTACATCCTCACTTACAGATGCTCTCAGTCTTGGGGAGTTTTGTGTTGTTGTTAATGTTTGTTTATTTTGCTTTGTTTTCTTCTTTTTTTGAGACAGTCTCACTATGTAGCCCTGGCTGGTCTGGAATTCACTAAGTAGACCAAACTGGCCTTGAACTCACAGAGATCCACCTGCCTCTGCCTCCTGAGTGCTGATTACCAGTGGCTATAATACCACTGATGATGTCTTTCTATCCCCCAGCATAAATAAGCATTTACTTTTTAAAAATTTATTTTAAATTTATTTACTTATCCATCTATTTATTTATTACACTTCTGCCATGTGTCTCATCAGGCTTGGCAGCAGTTACCTTTATCCACTAAGCCATCTTTACTTCTTTTTTCTTTTCTTTCTTTTTTCTTTTTTTTTTTTTAATTTTTTTTGAGACAGGGTTTCTCTGTGTAGCCTTGGCTTCCCTGGAGCTCACTCTGTAGCCCAGGTTGGTCTCTGCCTCAAGTGCTTGGATGGTGGACAGGCCTTTAATCCCAGCTCTTGGGAGACAGAGAGGCAGGCTAATCCTAGCCTGGTCTAACGAGCAAGTTCCAGGATAGCTAGGGATACACAGATATTTCCCTGTCTCAGGAAAAAAGAGGGGGGGGGGTTCTATATGTTTTTTTCTAGATCCTATTTTTTGGCTGTTCATTTATGAATGAAGTGTGTGTGTGCTGTGTGTGTGTGTGTGTGTGTGTGTGTGTGTGTGTGTGTGTGTGTGCCCTCCCATGGCCACGGATAGAGTGCAGAGGTCACAGGACAGCTTGTGGAGTCAGTTATTTCCTCCCACCTTCACAGGGTTCCAGGGACTGAACTCAGGCCATCAGGTGGGAGGCAGCACTTATCAGCTGAGCTATCTGGCTGGCCCTGTTTATCTGAGACAGGCTTCATGTGCCCTCAGCTGCTTGAAGGCCTTAAAGATGCCTTGCAGCTGAGGCTGACTTCACAGGTGTGCCCCACCACACCTGGCCGCGCTCTTCGTTTTATTTCTCTGTTTATTACTGCATCCACATTCCATGTTCTAACATGTGTAGACTCTGTTTACTGTTCGGTGGGCATGTTTCTCATCTCTGTTTTTTTAAATGTAAACTTTAGAATCAGCTTATCTGTGTCAAAAAAATTACTAGTGTTTTTATTAAGATAATGTTTAGGACTGGAGGGGAGCACTTGCCTGGCATGACCCTGGGTTCAGTCCCCAGTAGACCAAGGCTGGCCTCGAACTCACAGAGATCTCCCTGCCTCTTCCTCTTCCATTCTGGGTTTAAAGACATGTGCTACTGAGCCTGGCTCAATTTAACAATCCCCCCCCCCCCCCCCCCCCCCCCCCCCCCCCCCCCACCCCCGACACAGGGTTTCTCTGTGTAGCTTTCGCCTTTCCTGGATCTTGCTCTGTAGACTAGGCTGGGCTCGATCTCACAAAGATCTGCCTGCCTCTGCCTCCCGAGTGCTGGGATTAAAGGTGTGCGCCACCACCGCCCAGCAATATAACAATTTTTAAATAAAGAATTTAAGGTGTAGATTTTAAGTACAAGAGAAAGAGGTACTCAGGAATGGGGCTGGGTTTCTTAAAGCTACAGGCGTCTTCACAGTGGCTGCATGTGTGACCCCGTGGCTTTCCAGGCTACAGCATTCAGATAGTATAATTACAACATGGTTTAAAGGTTAAGCATTTCTTTTTGTAAACAAAGTAGTAAGGTGGGTGCTGTTTAGATTTAGGACTGAGAGACAAACGATAAAAACAAACTCAGTTTCTAGATCATTTTGGGGTCTAAGTGAGCACGGCTTATCCAGTTTCTTTGACCTCTCTATGAGGTGTCTCTAGGAAAACGCACATGGTCTTTGTAGACCTTCCGCAGGCAGTGATGTCGCAGTTTCCTGACTGCCAGAAGTGTTAGAATTCCTGATCACTCCCCTAGCCACATGACTGCATATGCAAAGTTCAGTAGCCAAGTAAGGGGTCTTACGTCCTATGTAATCCGTGAGCTGCGTGATCGTGTAATTTGTGCGCAGTGTGATCACGCAATCTATGTGCATGCGTGGTGTAGCTCCTTAAGCCCGTATGCGCATGTGCAAGGGAATCCATAAGAAGCACGACTCCTCCCTCTTCTCCTCCTCCTCCCCGCCTTCTCTCTCTGCACATGTATTCCACAGGCCTGGTCACACTCTCCTCTGTCCCTCTCTTCTCCTAATAAAACTCTGATAGTGGGTTTTGTCGTGCTTCCTGGCCTTTCTCACATGGTAACAGGGCCACTTAATGAATAACATTGCGCCGCCTCCGCATTAAAACCAACAAGAAGGAAAGGCAAACCGGATCCCTAGATGAGGGGCTTCCTTGCTCATGGACTTTTCTTCATTTTCTTTCTAGCCTGCCTCAGGTGGAGTTTCTTCAGTGAGAGTTGAAATAAATGAAAGAATCTTGAAAGAATCAGCAGACAAGCCGGGTGGTGGTGGCGGGCGGCGGCCATGCAGCCTTTAATCCCAGCACTTGGGAGGCAGAGCAGATGGATCTCTGTGAGTCCAAGGCTAGACTGGTCTACAAATCGAGTACCTGGACAGCCAGGGCTACAAGAGAAACTCTATCTCAAAAAACAAACAAACAAACAAGCACACAATAACAAAAATAAAAAATTTTAAAAAAAAGAAGAAAAGGGACAGAAAGACAAAAAGTAAAAGCTATGTTGTTTTAGGAAGTGTAACTGCAGGTCTGTAAGCTACTGTGCTTAGAAGGGATTCTGGGAAAGAAAAGTAAGGAAAGAGTGGGGATTCTGGGAAAGAAGAGGTAAGGAGTGGGGATTCTGGGAAAGAAAAGGATATTATCTCCTTAGAGGGCTAATTATTCCTCCCATCTCCTTAGCATGGCTTAAGACGAGCCTGCCTTCTTGAGGGGTGGTTCTTTGGCCAGGTGATTGATCTACCCAACTGGATTACAGTTCAGGCACGTCTCCCCCCAGAGGTAGATACCATTCTCTTGGTTAGGAAGCAATAGCTTTTCCGAAATGGACCTTCAATGCTGCTGTAACAACTCCTGCCCCAGCTTATGTAGAAAATGTTCATGTGGCTTGTGTCCCTACATCACCTCAAGCAGCTAGAGAGTAGGCTCTCCACCAAGTCAGCTTTGGGATGTTCCACTACTTCTAATTTAGCCCCAAGAAAAATAGAAGGTGCTTAATAAATGATTAAATAATTCAGCCGGGCAGTGGTGGTGCATGCCTTTAATTCTAGCATTTGGGAGGCAGAGGCAGACAGATTTCTGTGAAATCAAGGCCAGCCTAGTCTACACAGAGAAACCCTGTCTCAAAAAAATCAAAAAAAGAAAAAATAATAAAGTAATAACTCAATGAATCTAAAACTCAAAGCATTTCCCCAGAGTTCTGTTAATCCTGAGACCAAAGTCTCAGAAGGCTTGGTTGAACTTTAACCTTTCCTGGGAGTCCTAGATAAACGCCAGCTCTGTTCCCTCCCACCCCCCATGGGTGGAGTGAGGTAACAATTTCAGGATGATGTATGCTTGTATTGATTTCTACTGGAGTAGGCAATGGCCATTTACAGACTGAAAAGACCTTCTGTGTTTGTTTATTTGCTCTTTGGTTTATTTTGCTCTTCCTGCCCACTTTAAGCACAGTCTGAATGACCTAATTTCCCTTGGTCACTCACACACAGCGAGCCTGTGGCTTCCCTCTTCTTAGAGGTCACCTTTCCAGAAAGTTTAGAGCTTAATTAAGGCAATCAGATCTGTCTTAATGAAACTCTTCAAGCCTAGCCTCATGTTTCTGTTGTTTTGTTTTTAAAGAAAGGATCTTGTCCTGTAGCTCAGGTTGGTCTCAAACTTAGAATCATCCTGCCTCAGCCTCCCCAGTGCTGGGGATAATAGGTGTGTGTCTCCATGCCTGGCTCCAGCCTCAGGTTCCTGTTGGCCCTCATCTCTAACTGAACATGGAGTAAGTGGAGTTTAGGAATTAAGTTTTCTGAGGGGAATGAAAGGATTCTGTTTTTGAAATAGTCCTCCTGTATCCCCTATGCCAAAGTGGGCCTGGGACCACCTTTGGCTGATTTTGCTACAAGGAAGCGTTATCTTCTTAGTCACAGGTGTTAAGTAGAAAGGCCTTGGGCTGGGGTGTGGCTGTGTGGTAGTGCTTTTGCCTAGCAAGTGTGCTGACCTGGGATGTCAGGCGTGAAAAAAATAGAGAGGGGTGCAGGGAGGAAGGGAGTGAGAGAGGAGGAGAGAAGAGGGGGAGGGAGAGGGAAGGAGGGAGGCAGATCATGTGATTTGATTTATTATATACTAACCCACTAGTTTTCAACTCACCCTTTCTTTTGTGTGTGGAAGCCAGAGGGCTATGTGGGTCTTTCTCAATGCTCTCTGACGTGTGTGTGTGTGTGTGTGTGTGTGTGTGTGTGTGTGTGTGTTGGCCTGAGTGTGGAGATCAGAGGACAGTCTCTAGTGTTGGTTCTGTCTTGTTGAGACAGTGTTTCTTCTTTCTTTTTGCATCCACCAAGCCCGCCGGTCCACCAGCTCTTTGTGACTCTCTCCACCACCCGTCTTCTGGTAGGGCGTGCTGGCTTGTGCTACTGCTTTAGCTTTATTTTTTTATTTTTTATTTTTATTTTTATTTTTTGGTTTTTCGAGACAGGGTTTCTCTGCATAGCTTTGCGCCTTTCCTGGAGCTCACTTGGTAGCCCAGGCTGGCCTCGAACTCACAGAGATTCGCCTGGCTCTGCCTCCCGAGTGCTGGGATTAAAGGCGTGCACCACCACTGCCCGGCAACTTTAGCTTTATTTTTAAGAGATTAATTGTATTTATTTATTGTTGTTTTTGTTTTGTTTTGTTTCTTTGAGACAGGGTTTCTCTGTGTAGCCCTGGCTGTCCTGGAACTCACTCTGTAGAGCAGGCTGGTCTCATTTTGTTTGTTTTTCTTGAGACAGTGTCTTGCTATATAGCTCTGAAACTCACTATGTAGACCAGGCTAGACTTGAACTAAGAGAGATTTGCATGCCTCTCAGACTTGGAGTGCTGAGAATAAAGGCATGGGCCACCATGTCTGGTTTCATTTTATTTTGAAATTGAAATATAATTTCATTGCTTCTCTCCTTCCTTTTCCTCTGCCAACCTCTCTCATCTCCATTCCCCCCTCCCGCTCCTTCTCAAATTCATACCTCCTTTTCTTTCATTATTATCATTACACATTATGCATAATATATAAATATAATCTGCTGAGTCTGTATAATTTGCTTATACATATAGAGCTTTTTCAAAAGTATTTTTGTTGTGTTTTAAGAGAGAATCTCACCATGTAGCTCCTGCTGGCTCGGAATTCACTATGTAGATTAGTATAGCCTTGAATTCAGAGACCCAGCTGACTCTGCTTCCTGAGTCCTGGGATTAAAGTGGGTGCCACCATGATTGGCTTTAAATAATACTTTAAAAAATTACACCTATCATCTTTCTATCTTATTTACTTCTTGTGTATGTGAGTGTGGCAATGCCACAGTGGACGTATGGCAGTCAGAGGATAATTTGTGGGGAGTTGGTTTTCTCTGCCATGTGGGACCCAGGAACTGAAGTCAGGGTGTCAGGTTTGGTGCTTTTTCTGCTGAGCCCTCTTCCTTGCCCCATTTTTTTCCTTTCTTTTTATTTTTTATTTTTTTAGATTTTTTTAAATTTATTTTTATTTTATTTGCATTGGTGTTTTGCTTCATGTATAACTGTGTGAGAATGTCAGATCTTGAGTTACAGACAGTTGTGAGCTGCCATGTGGGTGCTGGGACTTGAACTCAGGTCCTCTGGAAGAACAGTCAGTGCTCTTAACCACTGAGCCATCTCTCCAGCCCCCTCCTTTCTTTAAGTAAAGGAAAGTTTCATGATTCTTGGTGTCCCAAGGAAGGACATGCCATCTAAGCTGCAGAGTGTTGTGGAATATTACTTTAACTATGCAAAGATGTGTTGTATTTGTTTATGCTGCATTTGTTTAACTATGTAAAGGTGTGTTTCATTTGTGTATGTTGCATTTGTTTAAATATATAAAGATGTGTTGCTGTTTTATCTTACCTGCCTAAGACACCTGATTGGTCTTATAAAAAGCTGAACAGCCAATAGCTGGGCAGTAGAGGGATAGGCAGGGCTGGGGGCAGAGAGAGTAGGAGGAGGACTCTAGGTTCAAGAGAGGAGAGAATGAGGAAGAAAGAAAGGGAGATTCCTGGGGCCAGCCAGGCAGCTGCCAGCCAGCCAGACACAGAGTTGGACACACAAAATGAACAAAAGGTAAAAAGCCCCGAGGCAAAACATAGATGAAGAGAAGCAGGTTAAATTAAATGATAAGAGCTAATGGTGGGGGGGACTGGACTAGGCAGAGAGTTGTGTAGTTGGGTCTGTTTGAGGGGCCCTGGCAGAGGGGTCAAGATCTATCCCTGGTGCATGAGCTGGCTTTCTGGAGCCCACTACCTATGGTTGGACGCTTTGCTCAGCCTTGATGGGGGGGGAGAGGGGCTTTGTCCTGCCTCAACTGCACGTACCAGGCTGTGCTGACACCCCAGGAGGGGGTTGGGGGTGGGAGGCTGGGGAGGAGTGGCAGAAGGGATGAAAGGGGGACCTGTGGTTGTTATGTAAAAGGAATAAAGAAAAATTTTAATAAAAAAAGAAATAAAAAAAAAAAAGAGCTAGTGAGACAAGTATTAGATAAGGCCAAGCATTCATAACTAATAATAAGTCTCCATGTCATGATTTGGGGGCTGGCGGTCGAGAAAGCCTGTTACAGCAGAGTATGTTGGGAACAATGCTTCAGCTCCTGTATAACAAAGACGGTTGGAGGGTGGGGGAAGGGAATGGGAGCAGTCCAAGGCATTGTGAGTGGGCCTCAGGCCACCAGAGGAAAATCTGAGCTGGGCAGTGACGCGGCCCAGGTCTGACTCTTGGCAGGCTCGAGTCTTGCTTTAAAGGTACTTCCTGTTCCCACCCTCTCAGCCTGGACAGGGAAAATCATTCCAGTCTCATTTCTGGAGGGTTCTGCCCAGCTTGCCTTTCCCCAGGGGGATTTCATCCCCTTACAGGTTTCTCAGAGCTGTTGTAATAGGCCTCACAAACTCTCAGAGTCCTGCTTCTCAGGCCTACAGAGGCCTTGGGTCTCTGCCTATAGGTAGACACAGGTGCTCTGCCCTGAAACCTTCTCATGAGCCCAGGCCTGTGGAGGGATTAGACATGGGTTCTGATCCATAGCTCTTCTGTCAACAAAGTGTACTCCAAGCTGAACTTGAATTGAGTGGAATTTAATCCCAACACTGGGAGGCAGAGACAGGCAGATCTCAGTGAGTTGGAGGCCAGTTTGGTCTACAAAGCAAGTTCCAGGACAGCCAGAGCTGTTACACATAGAAACCCTATTTGGAAAAACAAAACAAAAAACAAACAAACAAAAAACCAAACCAAACCAAAACAAAAGGCAAAGGCAAGGGATTTGATCTTAAAATGTAAAGATTTGTTTTTGTCTTTGTTTTGAGACAGGGTTTCACTATGTAGCTCTGGCACTGGAACTCACCACATAAACCAGGTTGATCTTGAACTCACAGAGATCCTCTTGCTTTTGTCTCCTGAGCTCTGGGATTAAAAGACACCACTGTCTTGAATGTAGAGGTTTAATCATTTGGGGTTTCAATAGTTCGAATGATGGTTTATAAGTGCTATAATGTGAGGGGCTGAAGATGGGGAGCAGGTTGGCCATTTGTAAATGGAGGTGATGGACAGACTGGAGCAGACACCTCACATGTGTGCCCCCTTCCTGCCTCACAGTGATAACATCTGACCAACATGTTAGACACTTACCCCCATGCCAGAAGTCCTGCATGAATGTGGCCTCCACTTCCTCATCTGTAACCTGCTCTAGAGTTTCACAATCAGCAAGGTGAGGAAAGACTTCTGAATGTCTGGTAGAAGTTCTTCCTGCTGCCGTGTCACCCAGCACATTTATTTTTAACATGACACTTAGACCTATGAAAATGAGCCACGTTTTCTATGAGTCAGAGGCATTCACTGGCCTTGGGTTTACTCTTGTCTGCAAGAAACCAGTGAATATGCTAGGTGACCATTGCAGGCCAGCACTGTGCTGGGCTAGGCTGGGAAGCTGAGGAGAGCTGTGACAAGACCCCCCCCACCCCATTTCCCTTGAAACTCATGGTCACTTGGGACCAGTCTTCTTGGTTCTCACTCTGCTCTCTCCTTTTTCAGCTGCAGGTGAATGACTTTGCCAACTTATTATTAATTTTATTTTATTTTTTTCCGAGACAGGGTTTCTCTGTGTAGCTTTTCACCTTTCCTGGATCTTGCTCTGTAGACCAGGCTGGCCTCAAACTTCCAAAGATCCCCCTGCCTCTGCCTCCCGAGTGCTGGGATTAAAGGCATGCACCACCACCGCCCGGCAACTTTGCCAACTTATGATGGCAAGGATGGAGTAACAAGAAGACCAGTCACATTAGTGGCTCATCAGTGACCATATGTGCCGCTAGCCTGTGGCAAAGATTGAAATGAAAACTGTGTGCCAGTCTTCATCAGATGACAGCTAAATAGTCTGGGCTGGAGAGTTAGCTCAATGGTTAAGAGCATTTGCTGATCTTCCAGAAGACCTGGGTCCAATTCTCAGCACCCACATGGTGACTCACAACCAGCTGTACCTGCAGTCTGGGGGACCCAATATCTTCTTTTGGTTCTTCAGGCACCAGGCATGCATGCAGTACATGCAGGCAGAATACGCATACACAGAAAAAACAAGTAGCTTCAGGTAACAGGTTATTTCATTTCCTTGTGTACATTTGTATTTAATATTTCTTGCTGCTGTGTTTGTATAAATACTTCTTTTGTGGCTGGAGAAATGGCTCAGAAGTCAAGAGTGCTTGCTGCTCTTATAGAGGACCTGAGCTCAGATTCCAGCACTCATGTGAGGTGGCTCAAAACCACCTGTAAGCTGGGTGGTGGTGGCCGCGGCAGCGGCGGCGGCGGCGGCGGCGGCGGCGGCACCGGCACATGCCTTTAATCCCAGCACTTGGGAGGCAGAAACAGGTAGATTTCTGTGAGTTCCAGGCCATTCTGCTCTACAAAGCAAGTTCCAAAACAGCCAGAACTGTTTGTTACACAGAGAAACTCTTGGAAAATCAGACCAAATCAAAACAAAACAAGAACAACAACAATAACAAAAAGTAGGAAAAAAAAAACCCATCAAAACAAAATCTACGCAAACAAAACCAGCAAAAAAAAAAAAAAAAAAAAAAAAAAAAAAAAAAAAAACACAATTTAAAAAAAAAATCCCACAACATAACTTTTAGCCGTTTGGCTCGGAATTCAAGTGTCTAAGAAGCTTCTGCAGAAGGGAATTGGCTCTGCCTGGCTGTACAGGACAGACCTTGGGTTTCCCATGTCCACTTTGAAGTTTTCTTGCTGTAAATCTGTGGCTAATTGGAGAACACAGACAGCCTAAAGATGTATTTTGTTTGCTTCTATAGCATTATGTTTTTATTTTTAAAGTTTAATTGAGGGGCTGAGGATGTGACTCGGCTGGTAGAGCGTTTGCCTAGCATGCACAAAGCTTTGGGTTTAATTCCCAGCACTGTGGAAACCAGGCGAAGTGGCCCACATCTCTAATCCCAACTCTCAGGATTACATATCCAATTTTGTTTCTAGGTTCTCTAAAGTCCAGGGTGGTTCTGTGTGGGCAAAGAAACATGCTAAAGATCCAGCAGGATTAATGCTCAACTCAACAAATTCATATGATTAGTGAATAGAACTTAGAAAATAGAAAACTGTTTAAACCATGTTTCTGGGCTGGGAATATAGCTCAGTTAAGTGCCTGCTTAGTGTGCAACAAGGCTCTGGGTGGGGTCCTCAGCATCACACACACACACACACACACACACACACACACACACACACACCATGGAGTCATAGCCCTGTGATCCTAGCATTTGGGAGGTGGTAGAGGCAGGATCAGAAATTCAAGGTCCTGCTCCATACTTACTGAGCTGGAGGTAAGTAGAGGCTGAGTGAACCTGTCTTGAAAATAAACAACCCCCCTCACTTCTGCATTACGTTCTGATTAGAAGCTATAAGTCTGGATGACGTAATAGAAATCCTGATGTGGAATGACATGAAACAATTCGGGAGCCTATTGTCTTGCATATCCAAAGTCCAGAGGCTGGAGGAGCTCCCACATAGTGCTCAGCTCAGGCCCGCATCTCCTTCGAGTCTCTTGGTTCTGCCCTTCTCAGAGTGTCATGTTCGGGCCATGAGATGTGGCTGCTACAGTGCCACCTCCACATCTGATACAGCACTTGAGAGGACAAAGTGTGAGTCTTGTTTCCTTTGCAGGGGAGTCTGTATTAAAGTCTTTGGGGCATTGGGGATTTAGCTCAGTGGTAGAGAGAGCGCTTGCCTAGCAATCACAAGGCTCTGGGTTCAGTCCTCAGCTCTGAAACAAAAAACAAAAACAAAAACAAACAAACAAAAAGTCTTTGGAAAGCCCTGTGCAAACTTTTGCTCACATCTCATTAGCATCCGCTGGGACTGTGCCATGTGTCCATTCCTAAACCAGCCACTGGTGAGGAGCGCAGGGGAAGGTTTTCACCAGTCACCCAAGCCAACGAGCGGTGAACATCATAAACATCCTGTACACACTCAGCTGAACTTTATTCTCCTTTCTCTTTGTGCTGGGATTACAGGCGTGCCCCGTCACACCTGACCTTCTACCTTTTTATTTTCCTCTTATCATTTTTATACCAGCCTCATGGAGATGAAATTCGTGTACTATAAACCCTTCCTTTTACTAACAAATGTACCTTTCCAGGCATGGCAGCACATGCCTAGGATCCCAGCATTTTGAACAGGACCAGAAGTTCAAGGTCAGGGCTATTGAAGTGATTTACTGGATAAGAATAAAGAATAAAGGCTTGCTGCACAGGCTTCGTGACCTCAGTTCAATCCCCAGGACCCAAAGGGAAAAGGAGAGAACATACTCCATGAAGTTGTCCTCTGAGCTCCACACATCTCCATGTTGCCACATGCCCACATGTGCTCATGCACACATACATTAATAATAATAATAATAATAATAATAACAATAATAAATTAGCCAGGTGGTACATGCCTTTAATCCCAGCACCTGGGAGGCAGAGTTAGGCAGATCTCTGGGAGTTCAAGGCCAACCTGATCTACATAGTGAGACCCTGTCTCGAAACAAAAACTAACAAACAAGAACTCAAACAAAATAATAAAAATTTTTCTTTTCTTTTCTTTTCCCCCCGAGACAGGGTTTTTCTGTGTAGCTTTGGAGCTTGCTCTGTAGAGCAGGCTGGCCTTGAACTCACAGAGATCTGCCTGCCTCTGCCTCCTGAGTTATGGGATGAAAAGCGTGCGGCTGGCTATTAACAAAAATTTTTATAATAGGAAAAAGTTAAGCTCAAAGTCCCCTCAGCCACTTAGTAAGTGTGAGATCAGCCCGGGATACACGGTGAAAGCCTGTCTCAAAACAAAGACCAGAGTGTACCTTAAACTCTGTTAGTGTAGTGATCAGAATTGTGCAACTGCACCACAGTTCATTTTTTAAAATTTTCATATATATACACACGTATGTTTTTAAGTTTTTTAAAGGTATTTTAAAAATTCATTTAGCTCTACTTTGTTTGCATTGATGTGAGGGTGTCAGATCTCCTGGAACTGAAGTTAGGCAGTTGTGAGCTGCCATGTGGATGCTGGGAATTGAACCTGCGTCCTCTGGAAGAGCAGCCAGTACTCTTAACTACTGAGCCATCTCTCCAGGGGCAACTTCTCTTTTAAATTTTTTTTTTTTTTTTTTTTTTTTTTGGTTTTTCGAGACAGGGTTTCTCTGTGTAGCTTTGCACCTTTCCCGGAGCTCACTTGGTAGCCCAGGCTGGCCTCGAACTCACAGAGATCCGCCTGGCTCTGCCTCCCGAGTGCTGGGATTAAAGGCGTGCGCCACTAATGCCCTGCTTTAAATTTTTTTCTACATTTTAAAAAATTGTTTTTGAGATTAGAACTTAATTACAACATTTCTCTTTTCCTTCCTCTAAATCCTCCCATGTATCTCTTCTTGCTTTCTTTCAAATTCATGGTGTCTTTGCTCATTGGTATTAAAAGCATATATGTATGTATACATACATATATTTCTAAGTATAGCCGCTCAGTCTGTATAATGTTACTTGTATGTATGTTTTCAAGGCTGACCATTTGAGGCTGGACAACCATTTGGCCCTTCCTGCTCCCAGCTTTATTCAGTTGCCTATAGTTCTTTGTGTAGGGTTGAGGCCTCAGGGGATTTCCCTACCTGTATGGGCACAGACATTGGTGTCATCCTTGTTCAGATCCTGTGTGGCAGTCCTCTTGATGAGAATTTATGGGTGTGGCTTCTAATAGTACTGGAAGACACAGTCTCACAGTGAACTCTTGGATCCTCTGGCGCTTACAGTTTTTCTGCTCCTTCTTCCAAAATGATCCCTGAGCCTTGGGTGTGGGAATGTTCTATAGATGTATCTATTGGGATTGGCTCCACGATTCTGCATTTTGATTGGTTGTGATCTCTATTACAAAGAGAAGTTTCCTTGATGTGGGTATAAGGACAAATATTTATAGACTGTTGTTAGGCATTATGCTGGTTTAGTAAGTTGGAGGTTGTAGATTCTTCTCCACTAAGCATGATTTCACTAACACTGAGTAATTAGCTAGGTTTCCAGTACCCTCTTGTTGGGTAGGTTTTCATTTGAGGGGTGGGTTAGAGATAGGGTTTCTTTGTGTAACCTTGGCTTTCTTGGAACTTGCTCTGTAGACCTGTTTGACCTCAAACAAGTAGAGATCCACCTGCCTCCCCAGTGCTGGGATTAAAGGTGTGCACCACCACCTTCTGGCTCCAATCATTTTTTAAATTAAAATGTTAACATTGTGTGCATTTGTATGAGCCATAGCATGCATGTAGAGGTTACAGGATGAGTTACAGGAGCTCTCCTTCCATCATGTGGATCTTGGGATTTGAACTCTGGTCATTAGGCTTAGCAGCAAGCACCTTCACCTGCTGAGCCATCTTGCCAACCTATAACAGGCTTCAAAAATATTTTCAAAAGACCTATTTATTTTATTTGTATGTGTATAAATGTTTCATCTACATATATGTATGTGTACTGTGTATGTGCCTGGTACCTGAGGAGGTCAGAAGAGGGCACTGGGTCTCCTGGAACTGAAGTTATGGGAGGTCATGAACTACCATGTGGGAGCTGGGAGTCCAACCTAGGTCGCTCTGCAAGAGCAGCAAGAGCCCTTTGTCACTGAGTCATTTCTCTAGCTCCGCATGACTAAATTTTCTCTTCTTTGGTCTTGGTCTCCAAGTGCTGGGACTGCCAGTGTGAACCAGCATGCTTCGGTTTTATGCAGCATTGAAGTTCAAATTCAGTTCAAATCAAAGCCACTGATTTGCACTAAAACTTCATTTTTATCCAACTCTGTTATTTCAGTTTCAATATTACATTGTAAGTAATTTCTACTGAATGTTTTAACCCTTCCTCGTATCTATTTCTGTAACCTCGGCTTGGTTGGTAAAGGCAACTTTACTGAGATCCACTCCAGCCACTATGCAAACTCTTCTATATGTCCACGCTTAAATGTCTCAACACAGCAGTAGCTCATGAAATCAATGGGTGCTTTATCAGTTTCCTAATCAAGTTTGATTTGATTATAATATTAAACTATTCACTTATTTCATACTTTTAAAAATTTTATTTATTATTCTTTTATATGCATTGGTGTGTTTGCCTGCATGTATGTCTGTGCGAGGGTGTCAGATCTTGGAGTTACAGACAGTTGTTAGCTGCCATGTGGATGCTGGGAATTGAACTAAGGACGTCTGGAAGAGCAGCCAGTGCTCTTAACCACTGAGCCATCTCTCCAGCTCTCATTTCATACTTAATAGAGACTTCCAAAACAGGCTTAACACTTGATGCAGAACACAGATCATTCATAACTTGCCAAGGTATAGACATGTGCAGCTAACTGGAAAATCCGCCTTACAGTTGAAGACTAAATTTATTTTGGACCAAAAGTGAGAGCAAACATATTTGCATTAACGAGATGAGCTCTGACTGATGCCAGATGACTCCAATAAGAACCCTGAGGGAGAAGAGATTACAGTAATAGATTTGAGGAAGGCTTAAAACTAAGGCAGCATTCAGCAGAAGTTACTTACAATTTTATATTAGAACTGAAATAATAGAGCTGGATAAAAATGAAGTTTTAATGCAAATCAGTGGCTTTGAAAGGAAAAGTAGGGGCAGGAGAGATGGCTCAGTGGCTAAGAACACACATGGCTCTTCCTTAGATCTGAGCCCCATTCCCAGCACCCACACTGGGCACCCACATTGGGAGGTTCTTGTGCCATGAGCTCCAGGGGAATCCAACATCCCTGGCTGCTGCACACACCTGCACTTGTGTGCACGTACCCACGTGAATGCATACATGCAATTGAACACAATAAAAAAAAAATAAAAGAAGACAAAGGCTGTATTACCCAGACATGGTGTTCTGCTGTTTGCTCCTGAATTGACTTGCTCATCCACCAGCTAGATTTTGTGCTCTACTACACCTCAAAACAAGCAGGCAACGAGCCACAGTAGAACACCAAGGCTTTTGAAGCCCGCTGTGGTGGGGCATCCCAACATGTGGCGGGCTGAGGCTGGAGGAGTGCACGTTTGAGTCTGGGAAGACTTCACCTCAACAACAGCAAAACCTACAAACAACCTACACACAACCTACAACAGCACCAAACAACCCACAGGCTGAGGGGGAACGAATGAAGGCTGTCTGAAGCACAGCCTGGAGGAAGGGCACACCAGGAAGGGCTTATAAACTGTCCAGAAAAGGGTACTAAGAAAAAAGGCTCGGGCCAGGTGTGGTGGTTCACACCGGTAACTCCAGCATTACAGACCGCAGAGCAAGAGGGTTGCTGTAAGTTTGAGGCGACCCTGGTCCATAGCGAGTCAAGATCAGCCAGAGCAGCACAGCAAGATCCTGGCTAATCAATCAATAAAATAAATCAAAATGAGGCACGATGGCATGTTGTAATCTGCACCTGGAAGGCAGACACTGGAGGATGGCTGTGAGTTTGAGCTACGCCTGGGCTAAATAGTGAGTTCAAGGCCTGTGCCTGGGCTACAGAGTACTTAGGGAGACCCTGTCTCCAACAACAACACCACAAACAAAGGAGTTGGAATTGATAATTGCCTTTACTCAGTCGCTGAACTTCCCAGCAATTTTACCTCCAGAGCCAACATCCTCTAACCTCTTCTCCTGGCAAAGATCAGCAGCTTTGGCGAAGAGCCAGGCTCCACAAACTTCACTGGGGGTCCTCTGGGTCACCTTTCTTTGCTATCACCAAATACTACAGATTAGATGTTACATCAAGACAAGAGATTTATTTGCCTCTGGTTCATAAGGTTGGGAAGTTCAAGAGCAGGAACCTACCTCTTGTGAGGTCCTTCCTCTGGTGGGGACTCTGTAGATTTTCAAGGGGTTTCAGAGCCTGATATGGGGAGACAGAACATGCTAGATCATTTGTCCTTTGAAAAATCACAGTCCCAGTGTATGAGGACCTGCCCTTAAGGCCTCATCTAACTGTCCTTACTGTGTGAAGGCCCCATCTCGAGGTGACACAGTTGAGTTAGGATTCCCTCTCACTGTCTTACCTCACAATAATACTTCAGCATGGGGGTGGTTTTTGTTTTGTGGACAGGTTCTCATGTAGCTCAAGCTGGCTTCAAACTTGGATGTTTTTTACTCTTTGTTCTTTTGGGGGGCCCCACCACCCAGCTCCCAAATAAATCACACATGGAGTCTTACTCTTACTTATAAAGGCCTGGCCTTAGCTTGGCTTATTTCTAGCCAATTTTTCTTTTCTTTTTTTCCCCCCAAGACAGGATTGCTCTGTGTAGTTTTGGAGCTTGTCCTGGAACTCATTTTTTAGACCGGGCTGGCCTCGAACTCACAGAGACCCGCCTGTCTCTGCCTCCCAAGTGCTGGGATTAAAGTCATGCACCACCACCTCCTGGCTAGCCAACTTTTCTTAATTTAAATTATCCTGTCTTTTGCCTCTGGGCCTTTTATCTTTCTCTATTTCTGTGTACATTTCTTTACTTCTTTCTCTGTGGCTTGCTGTGTAGCTGGGTGTCTGGCCCCTGTAATCTTCCTCTCCTCTTTCTTGCTCCTCGATCTCTCTTTTCTCTTTTTCTCCTATTTTATTCTCTCTGCCTGCCAGCCCCACCTATCCTTTCTCCTGCCAAGCTATTGGCCACTCAGCTCTTTATTAGACCAATCAAGTGTTTTAGACAGGCACAGTAACACAGCTTCACAGAGTTAAACAAATGCAACATAAAAGAAGGCAGCACATCTCTGCATCACTAAAACAACTGTTCCACAGCGTAAACAAATGTGACACATCTTAAAATAGTATTCCACAGCGGGTGGTGACGCTTATCCACATGGAGCAGAACAGCGATTCTTAGTCAACAGCTGCTACTAATGATCCAGAAAGCAACTACACAGAGAAACCCTGTCTCGAAAAACCAAAAAAAGAAAAAAAGAAAAAAAAATAGTATTCCACAGCAGGCACTTACTGTGCAGGGTGGCCTCTGATGTCTTCCTGCCTTTGCCTCCTGAGTACTGGGGTGCAGGCATGTGCCACCCTTCCTGGTGTACATAGCACTAGGGACCAAACCCAGGCTTTTTGAACCTCAGGTGAGCACTATATCAGTTGAGGGATACCCTCTGCTCTTCAAGATGAGTTCTGAGGGGAACATTCAACTCTCCCAGAAGAGAATGTATACAGGAGCCAAGAGCTATTTCAAAAAGCAGGAGCTGAACCAAGGACAGGAAACTGAGTAATCCTGATGGCCACAAAAAGACCAGGGGAAAAGAGGGTGTGGTAGCAAGTGGCATGTGGGTCAGATGCCACACAGAAGGCTGACAGCACAGACCCAAGCCTGTGTTTCTGGTGTGGCTCTCTTAACACATTAGGGACTGGAGGATAAAGGGGTACAGAGCAAGATGAAACAAGACAGAAAACAGGCCAACAGTTGAAAGGAGTGTGGGCCTTCAGGGTGCCAGGGGCTCAGAAGACATCAGACCTTTCTGGCTACACTTTCTTACCCACTTTCATGGCGTTTTATTCTTTCTTTCAACAATTGTTTTGAGACTAAATTTTTAATTTTTAGGGGGTCACATGTAGACCAGGCTGGCCTCAGACTCAGATCTGCCAAGGTTCTCTCTTTAAGCTGTGCCTTACTTCCCGAGGTTCCCTGGGATCCTTCCTGTGACTTGTCTAATCTGTCCGATTCCCCTGACTGATCTCATCTACTCATCCACATGCACGTCACACCTGAGCTGGGCCTTACCCATGAGCCCTCATGCCACACCCTTGCCTCTGACCACAGGCGCTTCCTCAGGCTCTGCCTCCGCCCTCTGTGGTATGTGGTCTAGTCTCCTGATTTCTGTACCTCTGGTTTATAACAATTCCCTTCCACTGTGTCTAGTACTCCACCGAGGGCCATCATGGCTTTCCTTTGCTCCCAGTATAGTTTATTGTGGTAAAATGCAAACAACATAAAATTTACCGTCTTCACTACACCTGACTAACTAAATAGTAGTACCCTACAGTCTATAGATCAAAATTTACTTCTCCATTCATAAACTGATGGACACTTATGTTGCTTCTATCTTTTTATGTTTGTTTGATTTTTGTTTTTTCAAGACAGGGTTTCTCTGTGTAGTTTTGGCTGTCCTGGAACTCTGTAGATCAGGCTGGCCTCGAATCACAGAGATCCATCTTCCTCTGCCTCTAAGTGCTGGGATTAAAGGCACATGCCATCACTATCCAATGCTTCTATCTTTTGGTTACTATGGATAGCAAGAGATGGACATGATGGCATATGTCTGTCATCCCAGGGATCCAGAGGTTGAGGCAGGAGGATTGCCATGAGTCTAAGGCCAACCTAGGCCACATAGTGAGTTCAAGGACAGTCTTGGATATATAATGGGAGGTTCTGTCTCCAATTCACAAGTAAAGGACTGGATAGATGGCTCAGTGGTTAGGAACGTATGCGGCTCTTGCAGAGGGTCCAAGTTTCCAGCTTTCATGGTGGGTAGCTTGCAGCCACCTGTAACTACAGTTTCAGGGGATCTGGATACCTCTGACTGCCTCAGGCACTTGCACTCATGTGAATGTACCAGCTGAAAAATGATAAAATGACTGAAAAATAATAAAAAAGATTAGTTTACAAAAAATGTATCTTGTTTTTAATTCATTTAATTTCCCCTATTATTGTGTGTGTGTGTGTGTGTGTTGTGTGTGTGTGTGTGTGTGTGTGTAGGTCATAAAATAACTTTGGGAGTTGTTTTCTCCTTCCATCATGTTGGATGTACTTGGGATCAGACTCAGGTTGTCAGGATTAATAGCAGGTGGGCACCTTTACCCTAGGAACCATCTCTCTGGCCCTATTTTCAATTCCTTTTTTTCCTTTTCTTTTCTTTTTTTTTTTCTTTTTTCTTTTCTTTTTCTTTTTCTTTCTTTCTTTTTTTTTTTTTTTTTTGAGACAGGGTTTTTCTGTGTAACAGCCCTAGTTGTCCTGGAACTACCTCTATAGACCAAGCTGTCCTCGAACTCACAGAGATCTGCCTGCCTCTGTCTTCCAAGTGCTAGGATTAAAGGCATGCGTCACCACCGCCTGACACCTGTTTTCAATTCTTTTGGGCATATACATATAGAAATGGAATTGCTAGATTATGGAAATCTATTTTTAACTTTTTGAGGAACCACCATACAGTTCTCCAAAATGTCTGCACCATTTTATACTCCCAACAACACTGCACAAGAATTATGGCTTCTCCATGAAGCATTTTTATTTTGTGTTTTTTTTCCTCTCCTAATAGTTGGCAACCTAATGGTATGAGGGATGTAACCCAGTTTCCAAATGCATTTCCTAAGGATTACTGCTATTTGCCTATTGTTGAAGAAATGCCCGCTTGAGCCTTTGGATCTTTGAATCGAGCTGTTCAGTTTTTCTGTTTTTGGGATTTAGGAATTTAAAAACACATTTTGAATATGAAGTATTTATCCGAGACATGAACCTTACAAACTTACTTTGTTGATGCTGACTTTCTGTCTGTTTGTTTGTTTTTGAGGCAGGGTCGTGCTATGTGGCCCTGGCTGCCCTGAACTTGCAGTGTAGGATTAAAGGCGTGCGACACCACTGCCCAGCCTGAGGCTATGTTTTGATACACAATTTAAAAAAAATTAAATTTCTATAATTTATTATTATTGTGTGTGTGTATGAGTGAGCTTCTACCTCTATCTCCTGATAGTACTAGGATTACAGGCATGTGCCACCAAACATACTTGTACATTTTTTTTTTTTTTTTTTGAGATTCTCCTGTATCCCAGGCTGACCTCATACTCACTGGGTAGCTGAGGAGGACCTCAAACTTTGGATCTTCCTGCTTCCTCGGTATGAGGATGCTGGGCTTGTAGGAGTGTATCACCATGCCAGGTTAGGGCAGTGTTGAGGACGGCCTTCTGCATGCTGGGTGAGTACTCTACCAACTGAGCTGCTTCCTCAGCCTCTCAGTGAGTTAGCTCTTTTTCCGCCTTCCACTCAGACATCTCCCCCCCCCCCCCCCCCCCCCGAACTTATTCCTTATGCCGTGCATCTTGTTCTTCTTTTCTTAACCATTTCCTTACCCCCCGTCCTCCCTTCCTCCCCCCCCCCCCCCCCCCCCCTCCCCCCCCCCCCCCCCCCCTTTATACCCCCCCCCCCCCCCCCCCCCCCCCCCCCCCCCCCCCCTACCCCAACGCCACCCCAACCCCACGCATACAGTCATCACAGCAGTTAGCTCTTTTTATGTGTATAAATGCTTGTCTGCGTATGTGTTATGAACACCACATGCATTCCTAGTGCCCGTGGAGGTCAGAGGAGGGCATCAAATCTCTTGAAATTGGAGTTACTTAGGATTGTGAACCACTATGTGGATGCTGGGAACTGAACCTAGGTCCTCTGCGGAGCAAGTGTTCCTAACCACCGAGCCACTTCTTTAGTCCCTCTAAGTTAGCTTTTTTTTTTTTTTTTTTTTTTTTTTCAGACAGTTTTCTCGTAGCTTTGCGCTTTCTGACTACTTGTCCAGCTCCTCGAACTCACAAGATCGCTGCTCTCCTCCAGTGCTGATTAAAGCTGCGCACCACCGCCCGGCTTCTAAGTTAGCTTTGACACATCATCTTTGTCTAGTATTGCCTGAATAAAAGTGGTGACGGCAGGCAACCTTGCCTTGGTCCTGACCTTAGAGGAAATGTCTTCATTTTCACACTATTAGGTATGATGTTTGTTGTAGGTTTGGCAGGTTGCAGATTGAGCTTCTGCTAAAAATAAGTCATTCTGCCTGCAAAAGCCGAAAAACAAAACAAGACAAAACTTAGAACATTGTTCTGTATCCCTCCTTCCGTCTCTCACATTTGTGTTGTCTGTGTTTCCCTTCCACATTTCTGCACAGGCACTAGCTCCCTCTTACAGAATGTCCTTCCTGCAGCCATCTGTGACTTTTTACAAACCCTCAAGGCTCAGCCTTCACCTCTGATAAGCTTTTGCTGAGGCCGTTGTTTCCATCTTCAGTGGGCTGAGCTGGCATGAGTTTTCTCGCTTCGAGCATTCAGTGTGGCGGTACACCTGGCCTTGGTCTCAGGGGAACACCATTGTGTTGGAACTTTGCATAGAATGCCAGGCAACAGCAAACAAGTATTTGGTGGTCAGCCCTGATGCATACTCCTCAGTCTTTAAAGGCGCGATTTAGGCCCTTCTGCATATTGAGTGGAATGGCCAATTCCAAGGCCTCAGAGGCTGGTGTAATTGCTACAGAAGCTTGTATATTCATTATCAGAACTGTTATGTGTAGCTAGAGTTTTCCTGCCTTGCCCACAGTCAGGACAAATCTTTGTCACCCACTAGTCCCACAGCCGCTCAGACCCAACCAAATAAACACAAAGACTTATATTGCTTACAGACTGTATGGCTGTGGCAGGCTTCTTACTAACTGTTCTTATAGCTTAAAATAATCCATTTCCATAAATCTATACCTTTCCACATGGCTCGTGGCAACCGGCATCTTCACATGCTGTTTGTCATGGCGGCGGCTGGCAGTGACTCCTTCCGCCTTCCTGTTCTTTCTTTTCTCCTCTCTGTTAGTCCCGCCTATACTTCCTGCCTAGCCACTGGCCAATCAGTGTTTTATTTATTGACCAATCAGAGCAATTTGACATACAGACCATCCCACAGCAGTTATGCCAGACTTGAGAAGCTGAGGCAGGAGGATCACTACAAGTGTGAAGCCACCCTGTTTCAGCCGGGCAGTGGTGACACACACCTTTAATCCCAGCACTCAGGAGGCAGAGGCTGATGGATCTCTGAGTTTGAAGCCAGCCTGGTCTACAGAGTTAGTTCCAGGACAGCCAGGGTACAAAACCCTGCTTTGAAAAACAAAACCAAACAAGCAAAAAGATCCTGTTTCAAAATATCAAACAAGCAAACAATAACAGCAACATCAACAGAAACCTATAACGTAAAAACCAAAGAAAACAAACCCTCTACTGTTTGGTCCCTTGTTTTTTTCCTCTGTCATTCTTGCCCCATCCTTTTAGTTGGTGTCTTGCTTTCACAGCTGCTTGTTTTGAGGAAAGGTCTGTGTATATCCAGATAGCCCAGATCGGCCTTGGACTCTCACTCCTCTTGCCTTGGCTTGCTGAGTGCTGGGATTACAGATATGCCCCAGTATCTCAATGACAGCTGCTCCCATTTTAAAAATGATATTTTAAGCGTGTGGGGGCTCACTTGTGCTATGGCTGCATTTGAAGGTCAGAGAACAACTTTGGGAGTTGTCTCCTTCTACTTTGTAGAATCCAGGGATCGAACTCAGGTCATCAGAGGGAACATTATTTTCACCATGTGGGTAGCCTATTGCCTCACTTGGCTCAGCTGAGGACTTGGGGCAGGCCTGGTTACCTGAGGCTTATCATAAATCCTAAGACTGGCTTGGGAAACTTCCTCTAGAACCAGAAGTTTCCTTGTGTCCCCAGGAAAGCTGTGGGTTAATGACAGGAGGAAGATGTTATCAGCTGAGGATCCCAGTGTCAGGGGCAGGATGTCACTCCACATCTGCCAACTTCTGTCATAGACATTCAGCATTTCTGTTTCCGGCTGCCTGATTGTGCCCACTGATTAGAGGGTATTTCAGACCTTTAGGGGGAGATAAGAATTCCACAGAGTTAACCAACATTCCTGGGGCTCCTGGCTTGTTGGGCTTTGGCGTCAACCCTCCACTTTCCCCTCTGGCCTGTTTTCTGTTCATCCTTTGCCCTGCCCGGTTGACACTGGCTCTCACTTTGGTTTCTCACCAAACCCTCCTCTTTCCAGGCAGCTTTTCTGTTTAGAAGGCTCGTCTCCCATCTTTGGCCCAGTTAACTGCAGCTCACGATTGCTGTTCAAACTCATTGTCCATTCCTTGTCTCTGACAGAGCATCAGGCTTATGTATCTATTGTCTCATCAACCCTGACACTGTAGCACTTAACAAGGAAAGACAGAATTACATGGAATGGGGACCCAGGAGAGGGAATGTCACGTATGTGTGACATTTAAAAAGACTAAGTCAGTCCTGAATTAAAGAACAAGGACAGCGTGAGAGGCTGAGGATGTAGCTCAACTGGGAGAGTGCTCGCCTAGCATGCAGAAAGCCCGGAGTTCCATCCTCAGTGCGGCATGAATCCAGCGTGATAATGCATGCCTACAAGCTCAGCATCTTCACACAGGGGGAGCAGCAGGAGGTCATACTTGGAAATACAGCGAGTTTGAGGTCAGCCTGGGCTACGTGAGACCCTGTCTCAAAACACAAAACCAAAAGCAAAACAAATATTTCACTTCAAGTTGGGTGTGGTGGCACATGCTTGTGACCCCAGTACTTGGTAGATGGAGGCAGTTATATCAGGAGTTTGAGGCCATCTTTGGCTACATAGTAGGTTTGAGGCCAGCCTGGGCTACATGAATCCCTGTCTCAACCTTCTCATTCCCACCAAAATTTAAAGTGAGGTGCAATGGCAGGTGTTTGTGGACTCAGTTACTAGAGGCTAGGGGAGAAGGGTCATTTGAACCTAGAAGTTTGGGGTCAGCCTAGATGACAGAGTGATATGATACCTTATCTCAAAAATAAAGACGGGCTAGGTGCTGGAAGGGTAGCTCAGTGGTTAAGAGCACATGCTGCTCCTCAGAGGCCCCAAGTCCAGTTCCCAGCACCCATGTAAGGCAGCTCACAACTGCCTGTAACTCCAGTTCCAGGGGATCCAACACACTCTTCATGTCTCCATGAGCACCCACACACATTAATAGATGTGGAGGGTCCCTTTAGGCTTTATAGCCAGTAGGGAAACGATCTTCGAGAAGACAAGAATGAAACCCCACTCAGCCGAATTTTTGGTACCAGGGCTGGGCCAAGATTTTGAGAGTCTGACATCAGCTCGTATATTTTTGCCATATTTAAGCACAATTTTGGGGAAAAAATTTCTGATAACAACTTGTCCTGTGGATACAACAAAGCTCAAGATATGTTTACATTGAATTTCTTTACAAAGTACATATGGCTTCATTCATAAGATGGATTCTTGTTCACTTAGAAACAATGCTCCGGATGAGAGTCTAGGGAGAATGACTGAGGTAAACACGCCTGTGGAGTCAGGATTGGCCTGGCCCTAGGATAGTGTAGAAATCACTTAGGCTGTTGTAAAGTACAAATGACATTTCTCACAAGGATGAGGTTTTTTTGTTTGTTTTCTTTTGGTTTTTCAATACAGGGTTTCTCCGTGTAACAGTCCCGGCTGTCCTGGAACTCGCTTTGTAGACTGGCCTTGAACTCACTGAAATTGCCTGCCCCTGCCTCTCAAGTGCTGGGATCAAAGACAGGCACCAGCAAGGATGAGTTTTATGACCTAGAAATAAAGTATTGTAGAATACTAGTTGAAGATGTGTTACATTTATTTATGCTGTGGAACATTTGTTTTAATGTAGCAAAGATGTGTTGCATTCTTTTATGTTGCATTTGTTTAGCTCTGTGAAGCTGTGTTACTTGCCTGCCTAAAACATCTGATGGTCTAATAAAGGGCTGAACCACTGATAGTGAGGCAGGAGAAAGGATGGGTGGGGCTGCCAGGCAAAGAGAATAAATAGAAGGAAAGATTGAGAAGAGGGGGGATCGAGAAAAGGAGAGGAGGATGCTAAGGGCCACCCAACCTGCAACAGAGTAAGAAGTAAAGAAAGACATATAGAATAGAGAAAGGTAAAAACCCAGAGACAAAAGGTAGACAGGGATAATTTAAGAAAAACTGGCTAGAAACAAGCCAAGCTAAGGCCAGGCATTCATAAGTAAGAATAAGACTAAGCATATTTATTTGGGAGCTGGGTGGTGGACCCCCAAAGAGTGAAAAAATAACCAACTACAGTAAAGCTCAAGGTTTTAGGTGGGGGAAAGTCTGGGTAAACAAACATATTCTGGGTGATATGGGTAGAGCCTGGCTCAGCAGGTAGCAAAGGATTACCAGTTTGTAAACTACATTTCTCCCCAGTATTCCGGGAGAGCAGCTAAATATCATCTCCCTTTGAAGAGATCAACTGTGTGTTTAACTTTCCTGGCTTCTCCAGTGCTTATCTGTGTGCACAAGAACCTTTTTGCTTTCTACAAATAAAAATCTTAAAAACAAAAGCACTGCCCAAAGCCCCCCCCCCCAGCTCAAAAAAAAAAAAAAAAATCTCTGAAGCTTTGGTCACTATGGAGACCTCTTGACTTCAACCTTCACCCTTTCCCACGTCACTGCTGTCATGGGTGACAGCTGCTCTTTTCTCAAAAACATCCCCCTGCACCATCCCTCAAACACACAGAACCCAGCTCTGCCCGGTGATCTCCAACCCCTGCTTCTTGGTAATTCTACACTATAAAAAGCAGTTTAGGCACCGGTCTGAGAAGGGGGAGGGGGGGAGGATCTGAGTAAGCCAAGACACACTTCTCTGGGGGGCAGGAGAAGGAAGCATCATTTTGGAAACATCTTGTCACCACTGTTGAGTTATCTAATGCAATTTAGTCACCCAACCCCAAACTTTGTGGCAAAAATCCAGTCATGATCCTGTGGCTCAGACAGCTGGGCGAGGTGGAGTGCATTGCTTCCCAGTGTCTGAGGATTCGGCTGGGTTGGCTCGGAGGACCCCCGACGGCACGGTCAGCTTGCCTGTAGTTGTATCTGGGGCTTCCTTGGCTTCTTTCCTCACATATGTGATGTCTGGGCTGGTGTGGCCGAACACCTGGGGACTGGCCTATATCCCCTCCCCCCACCATGTAGCTTTTCCATCTGACTTGGCTTCTTATAGCATGGCCACAAGGTTCTGAGAGAAACAGCCCAGAGTGAGAATTCTGTGAAATATGAATGTGTTGGTTGCTGTAAGCAAATAACCAACAAGAAGCAACTTAATGCAGGAAGGATTTATTTTGGCTTGTGGTTTATAGTCCACGATGGCAGGAAGAAGAGGGTGTGGCAGCAGGAGGGAGCATGCATGGGCCTGCTCTCCTCTTGGTGGGCGAGAAAGCAAAAAGGGAGACCAGGGCTGGAAACAGCAAGGAGAGAAGAAATCAATATAGTCTACAAAGCTCCCAGTTGCTAGGCAAAGGCCAACGCTGTAAATAGATCTTGTGTCACATCTGTTTAGTGTGTGCATGTGCACACGTGTCTGTGGGCACTAGTGGGCTGCAGCACTCCGTGGAGGTCAGAGGATAACCCACGGGAGTTGAGTCTCTCCTTCCACCATGTAGATCCTGGAATTGAGCTCAGGCTGTCAAGCTCGGCAGGAAGCACTTTCGCCTGCTAAGACATCTCACTAGCCCCATTAACAGGTCATTCTAGGGGCTGGAGAGGTGGTGCAATTGTTAAACGCCCTGCTGCTTTTACAGAGGACTAGAGTTTGGTTCCTAGTACTCACACTGAGTGCTCACAACTGTCTGTAACTCCAGCCCCAGGGAACCCACACTCTGGCTTCCACGGTTACTTGTACATACATGCATATACCCTCTCCCCACATAACATAATTAAAAATATTTAAAAAAAATCTTTTCTAAGGATAGACAGTAAAGCCTGTATGCTAACTCTTTTCTGAACACTGGCTGACATGTAATGATGATACTAGAATGAAACAACATTAAATAATTCCATTCAAAACAGGAAGGAGAGGGAAAGGACACAAGACATATAGTAGTCATTTATCGGTAGAGATTCTGAAACCCATCCAAACTCATTTCTGGTTCAGTCTCGCTGCAGGGGATTCTTGGCTCTGTTCTTTGGCTTGTTGGCACAACATTCAGATAGTCTTCCTTTTCCAAGGAGAGAGTCTGTGTTTGCAAACTGCTGCCTTTGCGGCCTCCCCTCCCCCATACACAGTGGGTGCCCTGGGGCCTCTTTTTCACTTTGAACCATTTCTGTCTTTTTCAGCTTAAATTGACAGTACTTCTTCCAATAAAATTAAAAGTGCAATGAAAGGGGACTGGAGAGGTAGCTCAGTGGTTAAGAGAATTTGCTGCTTTGGGAGATAGAGCACCCAGGTTTGGTTCCAGCACCCTCATGGTGGTTCACAACCATCTATAACACCAGTTCCAGGGGATTCAACACCCTGTTCTGACATTCTTGGGCACATGGTGGGCATATCTACATGCACACAAAACATCCATACACACAAAATGAAACAAATACACTTTAAAGCAAACACAAACCAAAAATACCATGGTGGGAGTTTTCAAGTGTAGTGTTGAGATTTAATCTATCAGATAAAAAGCCACACCTAAAGTGTCTGAAAGCTGTCCCTTCTTTTTCTTAGATTTGGAGTTCAGTTCTGAGACAAAGCTCTTAGGATTTCTAATTAGAAGAGCGTTCTTTAAGTCTTAGAGCTATTCCCGGTGATGAGAAAAGTCAGAGACTATTTTTACCCAGAGGCTGTGCTTTCCTTGAAATGTGCTTCACTGTTTGACCATTTCCGGCTAGGAGAGTCTTTTGTCTTTTGCTGGCAAAGACGAAGGATTAGAGACAGCTTTATTTCTGAACCTGGCAATTCTTGGCTTCTTCTTTTTCATGTGTATGTGGTGTGTGTGTGTGTGTATGTTGTGTGTCTGTGTCTGTGTTTATATTTGTGTGTGTGTCTGTGTGTCTCTGTGTGAGTGTCTGTGTGTATATTTGTGTATCTGTGTATATCTGTGTGTCTGTGTGTATATATCTGTGTGTGTATATCTGTGTGTGTATCTGTGTGTGTGTATCTCTCTGTGTGTGTATGTGTGTGTATCTGTGTGTGCGTATCTGTGTGTGTATATCTGTGTGTGTGTGTGCGTAGGCCAGAGGTTGACAACAGGTGTCTTTCTTGATCACTCTCTGCTTTACTTACTTCTCCTTCATGATTTCGTCCACTGGGCTAACTCTCCAGTTCCAGTTATTGGCTTCTTCACACACTCTCTAAGTTCTGCTTGAAAACTGAACAATTCCTTTACCTTTTTTTTAAGATAGAAAATCACTGTTTATAGAGGAATGACAGGTACATACCAATATGTGTGAATGTGTGACTTGTGTAATTCAACTTCTATTTTTTATTTTTATTTTTGAGAGATGATCTCAGGTATCCCAGGGGCTTAGGCCTGTACTTGAACACGTTAAGCATGTACTATGCCCTAAATCCTCTTTATTCTTAATTTGATATTTTATTTTTATATGTATGGGTGTTTTACCTGCATGTATATCTGTGCACCATGTGTGTGCAGTGCCTGTGGAGGCCAGAAGAGGGCATCGGATTCTCAGGAACTGGAGTTGCAGAGTGTTGCAAGCCCCCATGTGGGCGCTGGGATGCGAGCTTGGATCCTCTGTAAGAATAGCCAGTGCCTAGTCATTGCTATAGTACTCTCTATTTTTTTTTTTTTTTTTTTTTTTTTTTTTTTTTTTTTGAGACAGGTTTCTCTGTGTAGCTTTGCGCCTTTCCTGGAACTCGCTTTGGAGACAGGCTGGCTCGAACTCACAGAGATCGCCTGCCTCTGCTCCGAGTGCTGGGATTAAAGGCGTGAGCCACCACCGCCCGGCTTGTACTCTCTATTTTTAATAGAACATTTTTCTCTTTGAAATTTCATACTTATAAGCAATGTGGCCTGACCTTATCTCCCAACTTCCCCCTCCCCCCCCCAGGTACCTTCCCCCCCACTTAAACAATCCCTCTCCCTCCTACATGTCCTTTTTTTTTTTTTTTTTTAAATTGAGATGAGGTCTCATTATGTAGCCCTGGCTGACTTGGAATGTAGACCAGTCTGGCTTCAAACTCACAGAAATCTGCTTGCTTCTGCAGCCCAAGGTATGGGCCGCTGTGCCCAGCTCTCCCCACCCCCCTCCGCCCCGTTTTGGTAAGCCCTAGTGCTGGCTACTGGAATGCTGGATGCTCTTGTTGGCTTGATCCTGTACAGGTAACCATAGCTACAGTGAGTTCCCCAGTGTAACGGTCGCGCCATGTCCGAAAGACAGCATTTCCCAGTGTTCTTCCCATCCTCAGGCCTTGTTTTCTCTCCATGCTCTCTTCCACGGTGTTCCCAGAGCCTTAGCAGAAATGTCCCAGGTAGAGCTGATCACTCAACAGTCACTCAGTCTCAGCTCTTTGACTAGTTATGACTCGACATTAATTGCCAACTACTGCAGACAAAAGCTTCTCTGGCCAAAGTGAAGCAGCATTAATCTATGTGTATAAATATAATTATTGAAAAGGCAGATTGCCAGCATGCCCATTTGGCAAGACAACAATAATAAGTTGTCCCTAAGGTCTATGAACTCTGGAGCTATAGTCATGGGCATCTATTTAGATTTACAGGCAACACCAGGTATAAGGTATGAACTCCTTCCTATGAAGCAAACCTCAATTTCAATCCAAAAGTGGTTGGTGACCCCAATAAGCTTCATGCCACTATTGTACCAGTGGGCACATCTTACTTGACAGGTCAGTGTGGTGATAATTGTTTGTAATCTAGGAAATAAAGCTTGCCTAAAGATCAGAGGACAGAGCTAGCCACAGAGTTAGCCATAGAGGTCAGGCAGTAGTGGCACATACCTTTAATCCTAGCACTAGGGAGGCAGAGGCAGAGGCAGAGATCTGTCTGGATTTTTGTGAGTTCAAGGCCACACTGGGCTACATGAGATTAATTCAGTCTAAAAGAGAAACAGGAGCTGGGCTGTGGTGGCGCATGCCTTTAATCCCAGCACTCAGGAGGCAAAGCCAGGGGGATCTTTGTGAGTTCGAGGCCAGCCTGGTCTACAGAGGGAGATCCAGAAAAGGCACAAAACTACACAGAGAAACCCTGTCTCAAAAAACAAAAACAAAAACAAAAACAAAAACAAAAGAGAGAGAGAGAGAGAGAGAGAGAAACAGAGTCAGGCAGTGGTGGCACACACTTTTAATTCCAGCACTTGGGATCACACACCTTCAATCCCAGCACCAGGAAGGTTGAGACAGGAAGTGATAGGGCTGAGTAGAGAAAAGAATATAAGGTGGGAGGAGACAGGAACTCGCACTCTTTCAGGCTGAGGAGTTGGTGAGGTAAAAGGTTGTGGCTGTCGCTTGCTCTGTTTCTCTGATCTTTCCGCTTTCACCCTGATATCTGGCTCCAGGTTTTTATTATAAGACCATTTAGGATTCGTGCAATGGGGTCAGTATTGTAGAATACAGGGTGTGGTGTTTCAATAAGAATGGCCTCCATAGGCTCCTATGTTTGAATGCTTGGTCCCCAGTTTGTGGAACTGTTTGGGAAGGATTAGGAGGTGTGGCCTTCTTGGAGGAGATGTGTCACTGGAGGTGGGCTTTGAGGTTTTAAAGGCTTATGTCAGGCCCAATCTCTCTTTCTCTGTCTGCAACTTACAGATCAGATGTGAGCTCTCAGCTATTGTTCCAATGCCTGCCTGCTTGCCTGCCAGCCAGCCAGCCTGCCTACTTGCCTGCCTGCTGCCATGCTCCCTGCGATGATGATCATGAACTAACTCTCTGAAACTGTAAGCCAGTCTTGGAGTTAAATGCCTTTTTTTTTTTTTTTTTTTTTTTTTTTTTTTTCCCTTGGTCATGGTGTCTCTCCAAAGCAATAGAGCAGTAACTAAGATACAAGGTTTGCTGCTGAGTACTGCCCTTGGTGCCATTTCTTCCCCAGGGGTCTGCACAGTACCTTCTGGCACAATGAAGTCCAGCTGGCAGGGAGGACATTTTCACATTAGTTCCAGCCCGATTTCTCTGTCCTGAAGCCACAGAGCTGCAGTAGTAGCATTTTGGCATTTTGTTCTGGCGGGCAACAAAGAACAAGGGCAATATCCTATGTTGTTTGGGGTGGAGGTACTCTGGGGCCTCCCTGGCCAACAGGTCATAAGGAGATATCTGATGCTTGGAATTGTCCATTCATGCAGTCTGTGCTCAAACCCCATTAAAATATTTTTGAATTAGCTTATTCTTTCTATTTTTGAAACTTTCAAAAATAACCTTTATTTATTTGTGTACATGTGTGTATACATGTATGTATATGTGTGGGCACAATTATGCCATGGTGAGTATGTGATGCCAACAGAGGACAGCTTTCTGGAGTTGATCCTTTCCTTCCAGCATGTGGTCCCAGGATTCAGACTCTGGTTGTTCATCTTGGTGAGTAATGTTTTAACCCACTGAGCTGTCTGGCCAGCCTCTCTAATTTTTGTAATTTTAGGTAACAATGTTGCCAAGCTTTCTGCCATTATGTAACAGGTGTCATCTTTAATCCAATTGTATTAGTTTGCTAGAGGTGTTGTAACAAAATATCCCAGACTGAGTTCCTTAAACCATAGAACTGGATGCCTTAAATAAGAGATATTTATTATGGGGTGGTGGTGGATTGAAGAGTTGGGGACTGGGAGGTTGGGGGAGTTACCGGGGTCGGGGCTGTCTAATACCAAGTTGTTGACAGAGTTGGTTCTATCTAAGGACTGTGAGGAAGAATGTATTGCATGTCTCCCAGCTGCTGGCTGTTTGCTCATAATCCTTAGTGTTCCTTAGCTTGAAGATCTACATTACTCTGATCTCTGGCTTCCTATTGCATGGTGTTTTTCCCATGTGCGTGCATGTGTCCAAATTTCTCCTTTTTATGAGGACGCCAGGCATACTGGATCAGAATGATTTCTAAAAAGACCCCTCTCCAAATATGATGCTATTCTGAAGTACTGGGGTCAGGACTTCAGCATATGGATTTTTTTTGGGAGGATACTAATACCTTTCTTTTCCTTATACCCTCCCCACCATGCTTTGAGGCAGGGTCTCTCTCTATATAGCTCATACAAGTCTTGAACTCACAATGTAGCTCAAGTTATCCCTGATTTTGCTAATTTTGTCTCAGTCTCCTGATTGCTAGAATTTACAGTGTGTTCCATATGGGGCCTGGCCAGATGGCTCAGTGGTTAAGAGTGTGTACTGTAACTGTAGATGATCTGAGTTTGGTTCCCAATACTATATTGGGCAGCTTACAACTGCCTATAACTCCAGTTTCAGGGAGATATGATACCCTCTTATGGCCTCCCCAGACACCCGCATACACACATGTAAATATAAAGAAAAAATAATTTTTTCAGGAGGAGGCCAGGTGTGGTGGTGTATGCTTTTAATTTTACCACTCCAGAGGCAAGGGCAGGCAAAAAGCCTATGAGTTTGAGGACAGTCAGGTCCTTGTCTACATAGGGAATTCCCCCTAGCTAAAGCTACATAGTGAAATGCTGTTTCAAAAAAAGGAGTGGGGGAGGAAATTTAGGGGACTAAATTCCAGTTTGGCTAAACTGACATAGGATAAAACCATCATATGAGTCAAATATTAACATTGTCTGATATTGTGATAGTGTGTGTCACACTAGCTTGTCATTTCAGCCTCATATTTAACATAATAAATAATAGTACTCCACTTCATTTTATATGCAAGGAAATGAAACTTGATATTTATTCATAGGTGATTGAATGGGAAAGCCAAGATTCTGCCCCCATCTGTGCAGTAAGCAGACATCTTCCAAACTGACCCCAAATGACTCATGCCTACTGATCTTCGTATTTTTGTAGTTTCACATTAAATAGGGTGGACTTGACTAATTAGTAAAACGTTAAATAAGTGATGACAAATGACTCCCAGGGTTAGATCAAACAATAAATAAAATAAGACACTGCAGGAGCAAGGTGTGTTGGTTCTTATTTGCAATACTAGCAAATGAAGGAACCAATTAACCATCCAACCTAGGAGAAAAAGGAACAGGAATCATAGGAGAAGTAGGAATTTGGAAGTGCAGAATAGCTTAGAAAAAGGCTTTGAAATATGCTTAGGTCTTCTAGATACTGACAGAAAGTGTCATTTAGTGGTTAAACTGAACCTTCAGAATTAGGATTTCTTCTTTTTCCTCCTCCTCCTCCTTTCTTTCTTCTTCTCTTTTTTCTTCTTCTTCCTCTTCCTCCTCCTCCTCTTCTTCTTTTCTTCTGCAGAGTTTTGCTCTTTAGCCCAGGAATGCATTGTGTAGAACAGAGTGGCTCAAATGCACAGCCATCCTTCTACCCCACCTCTTGAGGACAGGTGTGCATTGCCATGCCTGGTTTGGGGTTTTTTTTTTAGCTACTACTTAGGGCAGGCTGACTTGGCATAAATGAATTAGAGGTTAAACCTTGTGTTATTTGCTGACTGAGAATTTGGGCTGGAGTTGGAGAAGATAAACAATAGAAACCAGATTCTGAGAGGGCAAGGGAAATCCTGACCAGTGCTAATGAAATGGGGTTGCACTCCTAAGGCTGTCAAGTGAGGAAGATGGTCCTGTTGTTTTTGTCCCTACCTTCAGCCCTGTGATATTACCTTTGACTTTAAACTCATTGATCGAGCTTATTCTTTCTTCTGCTTTTTCCAAATCTGCTCATCTCCCTAGCCTCCCTTTAAAATAAGACATATGTGGACATCAAGGAAGTTTATTATATATATATATTTGAGACAGGGTTTCTCTGTGTAGCTTTGTGCCTTTCCTGGAACTCACTTGGTAGCCCAGGCTGGTCTCAAACACACAGAGATTTGCCTGGCTCTGTCTCCTGAGTGCTGGGATTAAAGTCGTGCGCCACCACCGCCTGGCAAGGAAGTTTATTAACTTACTTATAAGTAAGGTTTCATTTAGTCCTGGCTGCCTTCCATCTCCATATGCAGAAAAGATGACATTGAACTTCTGAATTCCAAGTACTGGAATTACAGGCATGAACCACCATGCCTGACTTGCTACCATGTGGTGCTAGGGATCAAAGCCAGGGCTTTTCGAATGCTGGCAAGCTCTCTACCAACTGATCAACACCCTCAGCCCAAAGAAACTTTTTTATTTGGTTTTTGCAAGACACTATGTAGCTCTGGCTGTCCTGGAACTCATTGTATAGGGCAGGCTGGCCCTGAACTCATAGAGATTCACCTGCCTCTGCCTCTCTAGTGCTGGCATTAAAGGTGTGTGTTGTTATACCAGGTAAGCCCAAAGGAACTTTAAAGAAGAAAAATAAGCTACACTTTTAATCTGAGAAGCTCCTGCTTTTGACTTCTGATAGTCCTTTCCATAGTGTCTAAATTGGGTTTAGGATTGGACAGAAGAGGCGATGTTGTGATCATTCAAGTCATCCAGTCATAGTCACTATCCCAGGCAGTGGAAGAGCCTTCTGGAACATCTGGTATCCCATGCTCATTTCATTTGTGGAGAATTTGAAGCCAAGAGAGTTGAAACGACCAGTGGTAAGAGATGTAAGTCAAGCAATTACAGCCAGGGGGTTACTTCTCTAGGTCTGAACAGGTTCTTTTCAGTGGGTTAACCATTCTCACTAGTAATGGATGGAGTGATTTGCTGGGGTTGACAGAGATTTCCATCCATGCAAGCACAATCCACCAGTGACAGCAGCATCACCTCTGTGGAACCCTTCCTAAGAGGTGAACTGATCCCGAGCGGCCATGGTTAGAAAGAAAAGGTTGTTGTGCAAAGGTTGTTGTGCTTATTATCTTCGTTTTACACATTTTTTAAAGTGTGTATGCGTGTCGGCATGCGGTGGGAGTCAGGAGACAACTTGAGGTAGTTAGTTCTCATTCCACCATGTGGGTTCAGGAGATGGAACTCAGTCTTCAGGTTTGGCAGCAAGAGCCTTAAATCTTATCAGCCCATCATTAACTTTTAACTCTCATTAAAACTTGTTGCCCTCCCAGAGGCCACTAGAGAGAGACACCAATGTACCTTTGAGAAATGCACAAACCAACTTTCCCCAGAGGCTTCGTTTTTGTTTCTGTCCCCTTCCTCATCCTTTCCGATTTGGGATTAAGCATTCCAGGCTCGCTCTGGGCATTTTCCGCGGTCTTGTCCAGCCTGAGACCATGACTCCCTCCCAGGACTGAACCAAGGCTCCTTTAATAACTATGAGACTCCCATAGAGGCCGCAGAGGCTGATCTCTCCAGTCTTCTGTGATCCTCGGGATGGGGGACATTTCTTTGGAGGCCTGAGCTGGTGTGGAAACCCACCCGAGGGACTTGGCATGGTGTTTACAAACCCATACTGGACAGAGGCGGCCGTCCCGGGGACCGGCGGGCGGGACGGAGGGGTGGGGCCTCCAGGGGGCGGCCCAGAGGGGGCGGGGTCTGCCGGGGTCAGGTGACCGCACGGCGGGCAGCGTCGTCTGTGGAGCTCCTGCTGGAGGCAGAGGCGCCGAGGGGCCGACTGGGCGGGCCGGGTCCGTCGTGGCAGCGCGGCCGGGGCCATGGGGGGCTTGAAGGACGAGCTGCTCAAAGCCATCTGGCACGCCTTCACCGCGCTCGACCTGGACCGCAGCGGCAAGGTCTCCAAGTCGCAGCTCAAGGTGGGCTCCGCTGCCGGCGCTTCCCGGGGGTGTGGGGGGGACGGGACGGGACCCGCGGCGGTGTCCGCCGGGAGGGGTGGTTGGGAACGCGGCGGGGCGGCGGTCCACACGCTTTCTTCTGGCCTCGGGACATTGCGCAGGGCCGGGCGCGCTCCTCCGGTCCCGCGACGGCTGAGACGGGTGCGCTCGCAGGGCCGCCGCGGGACTCGCAGGGCGTCCCTCTGACGGGGTGTCGGGGAGCCCGGGCGCCTCCCCGCCCCGCGCCCGCAGACCTTGGGGCTAGTGAGAGCGCGTGCCGAGCAGCCCGGATCTTGCTGGCTCTCCCTGCAAAGGCCATTGCTTTTGCAGAGTCCTCGTCAGGGCTGCCCGAGGACCCCAGAGTATGAGGTACGCATAAAGGGACGCTTGTAAGTTGAGTAAACCCCAAAGTGGCGCTCAGCCAGGAGAAATTGGCAGCCTCTTGAAGAGTCTGAGATATAGAAACAGACAAGAAGAGCCATTCACAGGCATTTTTCAAATATACACATTTTGGATCTGAATGACTTTTTTTTTTTTTTTTAGCTTCTTCTGGGAAGAAGTTTCCGAAGATTGGGTTTGCTTTGTATATTTTGTGCAGTGAATGAGGAAGTTCTTTTCAGTTGAGGCTTTTATGCCAGTAGGATTTGGCGTACTCGCTTGTTTTCCTTTTGATCTTATTCATTAAATCATAGTCTAGAAGGGCCGATGGAAATTAGCCACATACTTTTACTTTAAAAATTAATATTTAGGGGCCCAGAGAGATGGATGGCTCAGTAGTTAAGAGCGACTGCTTTTCCATTGGACCAGAATTCCGTTCCCAGCACCCACGTGGGGAGGCTTACAACTGCCTGTAACTCCAGCTCCAGGGGCATCTGATGTCTCTTGCTTCTGAGGGCAGCAGCACTCATGTGAAAATGAGCAGCACGCATTCACATAATTTAAAGATAATATTTTTAAAAGTTAATAGGCGTTTCTGGTGTACAGTTCAGTGAGTTTTAGCACATGTAGGAAGTCACTATCACTGACTAAGATTTCATCAGTTCCTTCCCACAAAGCTTTGTCATACTGCCCTGTCTCCAATAGGCGGTCACCATTGATCTGTTCTAGTTTTTCTTTTTCTACAGCCTGATATAAATGGGATCTACTGAAGCTGGCTTCCTTTACTCAGATAAATGCCTTAGAAAGTAACCTAGCTTTGTGTTTTGTTGTTATTGCTAGGTTATTACACTGTATAGATGTGCCATAGTTATCTACTTACCTTTGAAGATTTATGTTTCTAGTTTACTTGTGCTTCTGAATAGAGCTGTATGACTATTTTTAATTTTACCTACTATTATAATTTTTCTATAGTGTGTAGCCAGGTCTTGTTTTAACCAATTTGACACCTGTCTTTTTTATTTTTATTTTTATTATATATATATATATTTTGGACACAGGGTTTCTCTGTATAGCCTTGGTATAACACCTGTCTTAACCAGAGTATTTAGGCCATTTATATTTAATGTAATGATTGATATTGTTAGATTTAGGGTTGCCATTTTATGATTTGGCTTCTGTTCTCTCTCTCTCTCTCTCTTTTGTTCTGTGTACTTAGAATTACTATTTTGCCACTTCAAGAGAAAGGTAGAAGCTTTATGCCATGTAAAATGCACTACCCTTTTTTCTTTGTGCATAATTGTCATACTTATTACTTTGTATACATTGGGAAACATCAATATTATTATTTTTTAACTTTCAATGAACTTAAGAAAATAGTTCATCTTTCCTCCATATAGTCCCAGGTTACCCCTCAATTTTGTTGATATGGTAGTTGAAGCTTCTAAAGAGTGACTTGTCCCAAGTTATAGTGTAAGCAGTAGCTAGGTTAGATCTAAGATTTTAACCTTTTTTTTTTTTTTTTTTTTTTTTTTTTTTTTTTTTTTTTTTGAGACAAGGTCTCACTATATAGCCTTGGCTGTCCTGGAACTCATGTAGACCAGGCTGGCCTGGAACTCACAAAGATCCATCTGCCTCTGCCTCCCTAGTGCTGAGTGTGCACCACCATACCCAGCAAGATTTTCACATTTGAAAGCCAGTGTTTCTTAATTCTCCTTCCCGCCCCCCTTTTCCAATTGAGGACATAGATGAGATAAAATTCTTTCATTGTACTCCATTAAAAATTTGAGGAAAAGAACCTAGGGGATTTTTTTTAATTAAATGGAAACCTCTGTTCTCCCCAGAGAACTTCCATTTTTTAAATGTCATTGTGTGTGTCTTTGTATGTGGGTGCTTACCTCAGCTTAGTTTCTGTGTCAGTGTGGATCTGGAGATCAGAGGACAACTTTCAGGAGTCAGTTCTGTCCTTCCATTGGGTGGCTTCCCAGGATCAAGCTCAAGTCATCAGGCTTGGCAGCAAGCACCTTTAGCCCACTGAGCCAGCCTGCTGGCCCCTTAGGGAGTTGTTGACAGCAACCTAGGCAGGAAGTGTATAATCTCAGTTCATAGTTTCAATCACATGTTGTTAGCACATCTGTGAAGTTGTATTTGGTCTCTCCTGTGTCTACATAAGAGACTTTGGATTAATTCAGTGTGTACATCTTGTCAGTGTTTTTAGAACTGAAAATATTTTAATTTAAATTTCTTCTTGGTGTTTTGATTATTTCATTGCTGAACAGTAGTGTTTTTCAATTAATGTATTGGTTTATTTATACAAAAATTTTTGTCTTCCTAGTGTGTATAAAGTACCATGCTAATTTAATAAAAGGTTAGTAGTTTTAGGCCTTTAGGATTTTTTTCCTCTGTATTGGGGATGGAACCCGGCATGCTAGGCTAACACTCTACCTCTGAGCTATTCCTCTAGCCCCATTTTTACTTAAAAACTCTATGTGTATCTGTGTATGCATGTGCTCCTGTATGTGTGGGTGCACATGGGTACATGGTTGCTTATAGAGGGCAGAGGGTAACCTCTGGTGCCATCCTCAGGAATGCCATGTACCTCTCGCAGAAGGTCCCTCATTGGCTTGAGCTCACCAGTTAGACTAGGCTGGTGGTTGTTGAGCTCTAGGGAATCCTCCTGTCTCCACCTCCCCAGTGCTGGGATTACAGCACACACCACCATGCTGGGTATTTTCACATAGGTGCTAGGGATTGAATTCAGGTCTCCCCACACTTACTGACTGAGCCACATGCACCTCCACACAGCCTCTGCTTACTTTTTTTTTTGTTGATTTTTTGAGACAGGGTTTTCCTCTGTGTAGTTTTGGTGCCTGTCCTGGATCTCACTCTGTAGACCAGGCTGGTCTTGAACTCACAGCTCTGCCTCCCGAGTGCTGGGATTAAAGATGTGCGCCACCACCGCCCTGCACTTATTTATTTTTTCACTTTTGTAGCTCTGGAAATTGAACCCAGGGCCTGCTGCATTCTAAGCAAGCTCTTTATCACTCAGCTATACTTCCATCTCTATTTATGTGTCTATTTATTTATCTTACTTTAACTTTATTTTTTTAGACAGAATCTTTGTATGTCGTCCTGAATGGGCTGGAACTGGCTGTGTAGACCAGGCCAACTTCAAACTTACAGCAATCTTCCTGCTTTTCCCTTTCAGGTGCTGAGATAGCATGTGGAAACCATGCCTGGTTTATCTTATTTGTCTGTTCATTAATTTATTTTATGTTTATTTTTAGTGCAGGACAATGTGGGGGAGTCAGTTCTCTCCTTTCACTGTGTGGGCTCTGGAGACTGAACTCCAGACCTGGTGGCCAAGCACCTTTACCCACTGAGCCATTTTGCTGGTCTACTTTTTGTTTTTTTCTTTCTTTCTTTTTAATTAAAGATTTTTGTACTAAAAGATTTATTTTTATTACTTTTAAATTATGTGTCGTTGTGTGAGTGCATGTGCCTAAGGAGGCCAGAGACATCAAACCCTCTGGAATTGGAGTTACAGGTAGTTGTGAGTGGGTGCTAGGAACCGAACTCTGGTCCTCTGCAAGATCAGTACATGCACTTAACTACTGAGCCATCTCTCTAGCCCTTCTCTTTATTTTTCAAGACAAGTTTATTTTATTTTTATGTTTTATGTGTATGGGTATTTTGCCTGTATGTATATCTGTGCACCACTTGTATGTAGTGCCTTCAGAGGCCAAAGGAGGGCATAGGACCCCCTGGGACTTGAATTACAAACAATGGTGAGCCATTATATGGGTACTGGGAATCAAACCTGGGTCCTATGGAAGAACAGCCAGTGCTTTTAACTGCTGAATCATCTCTCCAGCACCACCTTCATAACTAAAAAAAAAAAAGTTTGCTTATTATAATTGTGTGTGTGTGTGTGTGTGTGTGTGTGAGATATGTGTGTGAAATCAGAAGTGTGCATGCCATGGTATGTCTGTGGTGTTTAGAGAACAACTTTCAGGAGTCTTTTATCTCCCTCCACAGTGGGTTCTGGGGATTGAACTCATGTCTTCAGGTTTGCATTTCTGAGCCATCTTGCTGGCCTATCTTCATAATTTTTGGCACAGATGGATACATTCAGTAAGTATAGAACGGAAGCTTCTTGTGTTGGCATTGTGCGCAGTGCAGGTGATGTGGTTGTGAGACATGGGGAAAAAGAAATAGATAGGAGCCTTTGTTTTCAAAGACTTTAAATTTTGGCATGCAAATTAAGAGGGTGTGAAATCATTGAAAGATTCCTGTTTAGAGCCAGCTGTGGTGGCTCACGCCTTTCATTCCAGCACCCAGGAGGCAGAGGCAGGTGGATCTCTGATCTCTGTAAGTTTTTGGCTACCCTGGTCTACAAAGGAGTTCCAGGACAGCTAGGGCTGTTACATAGATAAACCCTGTCTCCAAAAAACCAAAAACCAAAAAAAAAAAAAAAAAAAAAAAAAAAAAGAAAAAGAAAAAGAAAATGCCTGTTTCTTCCTTCCCTCTGCCCCCTACCCATATAGACTATACTGCATAGATAGCTGCCCTATCTTAAAGACAAGAGGTCTAGTTAGGAATGGTGCCTCACACTTGTAATCCCAACACTTGAGAATCTGAGGAAGGAGGATGACTGCAAGTTTAAGGTAGTCCTGGCTGTATAGTGCTCCATGGTAGCCAGAGGGCCAGTGAGTTCCCAGACCTGACTACCTGAGTGTGGTTGTTAGGACCCCCCTGGTGGAAGAGAGAAGTGACTTCTGCAAGTTGTCCACGACCTCCACATACATGCAGTGGATTGGCATATATGATAGGAAGTGTAGCACTTCATATTAACACAAGATAGATATCATATCAGCACAAGAAGATAGGGAACACAAACAGTAGAAATGTCATTGGATAGAAGATTCTCAGTTTGAAACAAAATCCTAAGAAAAATTTAATAATGTAATGACATTATTTTGGTATTGCAACTATAGACTTTCACTGAACTTGTCAATAAAATAAAAATGTATGGGGCCTGGAGGGATGGCTCAACCGTTACAGAGCACTTTTAGCTCTTGTAGAGGAACCGGGTCAGTTCCTACCACCCACATACATGGTGACTCACAACCATTTGCAGTTCCAGTTCCAGGGGATCCAGTGCTCTCTTCTGACCTCTGTGGGTTCCCTCATTCACACAGTGCATGTACATGCATCCAGGGACACACATCTACAGATAAAAACAAGCAAATAAATATTAAGACATGGAACATGTCATTCAAAACCATGTGTGGCTTACAAGGTTGTGATATAGCAGTTGTTCAGCATTGTCACAGGGATGCTGCCTTGTTAAAACAAGTGGGTACATGGTCACTGCAGGTCAGTGGTCTTCAAAAGTCCCCTCTTCCCCACAAAGAAGGGAACCATTTCTGCCCACTTTAGAAGGCATCAGCTCTATTAGCCCAATCTATGATTATATTGTTAAAAGAAAGCTCATTATTTTATTCTAGTATTGATTTGGTGTTGCTCTGTTTCACATGTTAGAATACAGACAGATACTTAAGGGATTAAGTTCAGTTTCTTTTTATTTAAATTTTAATCATGGTGCTGGAGAGATACTTCAGCAGTTAAGAGTACTTGTTCTTGTCTGTCATGGTCCCCTCCCATCATTCCCCCCATGTCCTGTCGTGTCCCCCCCCAACTCACTATGTAGAACAGGCTGGCCTTGAATTCACAGAGATCCACCTGCCTCTGCCTTCCCAGTGCCCTTATTATTATTTTTAAATGTGAGATAGTTTCCTGTAGATTCCATACTTTCGGAGACTTTAGTAATCTGCCATTTGAAATAGACATTGTTTTTAGGTCATGGTATAAGTTCTCAGAAGTCATAATTGAAATAGGTTTGGGTGTATTGTTTGAAATAGAGAAAATAATTACTCTTTTATTATATTTATTTGTATATTTATTTAGGTGAGGTGTGTGAACAGGTCACAGTGTGTACACAGAGGTCAGGGGACAGCTTTGGAGGGTTGGCTCTCTCCTTTTAGATGTGGGTCCCAGGAATCAAACTCAGCTTGTCAGGCCTCTTGGCAAATGTCTTTCCCCACAGAACTACCTTGCTGGCTTCTGATTATTCTTTATTCTGCGGTTATTTAAAAACTACCATCACATTAGTTAGCATTTCATTGGTTGTTCCTTGCTAAGAATTATATATAATGCCAGCACACAATAATAAAAGTTACTGCTTAATTATTTAAGAGGAACTGTCATAGTTCATCTGTACAAAGAGCCTTTACAAAATGAAAAGTCTCTTGGCTCACACTAGTTCTCTGCCTTGACACTCCTACCAGAGTTCACAATGTACCTTAAATTAAGACTCTTGTTGTTATATAGTGATTATATAGTTATAAATAGTGTTATAAATGTTTTTCTCTTAAATATAGCAAACTCGTGATATTTTTGCAACCTTTATTATAAAGTTTAGTTTGCAATTACGGCTTCAGTGTGAATTACATGTTAGTGCTGGAAATGCCTTAAAATAAGTGTACTGGCTCTGTTTTGTTTTGTTTTGCTTTTTTGTTTTTAGAAACAATTACAGTGAGGATTTAAGTAAAAATTACTTTTAGAGGGACAGTGTTTGTAGTTTGCATCACATTTTCTTTCTTTCTTTCTTTTTTTTTTCTTTCTTTCTTTCTTTCTTTCTTTCTTTCTTTCTTTCTCTCTCTCTCTCTCTCTCTCTCTCTCTCTTTCTCTCTCTTTCTTTCTTTTTTGGTTTTTCGAGACAGAGTTTCTCTGTGTAGCTTTGGAGTCTGTCCTAGAACTCACTTTGTAGACCAGACTGGCCTCGAACTCACAGAAATCCACCTGCCTCTGCCCCTCAAGGGCTGGGATTAAAGGCGTGCGCCACCATCTCCCGGCTGCATCTTATTTTCTCAATGATAGCTATTCATTCATAGTCTCCCCCAGTAGGGACTCATTCTGTAACCCAGACTCACAAATACATCTGTGTTAGCCTCCCAAGAGGTTGGATTACAGGACTGAACCATTAGGCTCAAAAGATTTTGAATCAGTTGTTTTTTATTCTTCAACTTGGTGTTGGTTTGCATAGCTTTTGAATAGTATCTTGTATTTTGTTCCCATGTAGGCATCTAGTTTCAAAAGTTTTAACCTGGATTGTTAAAGTAATTGACCAGGCAAGAGTAATCAGCTGTAAACAGAAGGAAGCAAATTATAGAGAAGGCCTTACTTTGTGTGGAACTCAGACACAAAGCCGTGGTTAATTCTCATGTACTTGGCATGAATAGCATTGTGTTCCTAATCCTGCAGGCTGTGTTTTCCCTGCTAACCACTGCGGTAAAAGCTCTTTATGTTGGGAAATCAAAAATTCTGATTTTAAAAAGCAAGGTTAGGGGATTCAAATGGTAAGTGAGCCTCCTGAGAGGCATTGTAAGCCAGCACAGTGGCAGTCCCCGCTTGCTGTTACAGCACCCCACAGTCTTGAGACTGGAGGCTTGAGAATGAGAAGCTGGTTTGCATTACATGGTGAGACCCTGTCTCAAAGAAAAAAGTCTTGTAAATAGTTTTAATCTTTTACCAAAACAAACTAGTAAAGATAGCTCTCCAGCCGGGCGGTGGTGGCGCACGCCTTTAATCCCAGCACTCGGGAGGCAGAGCCAGGTGGATCTCTGTGAGTTCGAGGCCAGCCTGGGCTACCAAGTGAGTTCCAGGAAAGGCGCAAAGCTACACAGAGAAACCTTGTCTCGAAAAACCAAAACCAAAACAAAACAAAACAAAAAAGACAGCTCTCCAAATAGAAAGAACAAGAGATATTTCCAAATCTTACAGTGGATAGGAGTGAGCTATGAGTTATTCCTGTTCTTTGCTAGAAAATGTGCAGTGTGATAACTTGGAAATTTTGTGTTTAAAAAAATACATGTGGAGGGCTTAAGAAGGGGGGCCTGATGCCTTCTTTTGACCTCTGTGGGCTCCAGGCACACACATGGTGTACATATATATATGCACTGATGCACATAAAATAAATAAATCTTAAAAAAAATGTAAACTCTTGTCTTATTGAAGATAATACTCGAGTCTCAGGGCACTGTTGGTGTTGTCCGTCCACCTTAGCCCAACATTTCTGATCCTAAAACTCAGAGCTCACAACCTGAGCCCCTTCCTGTTTCCTTTGGGTCTCACTACTGTCCCACGGGGACATAGTAACGAAGCTACAGGTATCTGCTTTCTAAACTGGCCACCACTGGCCAGGTATTTCTCATTCCTGCCCAGCAAGGGGATGTCCAGAACCTTCCTCCTGTCTGTGATCAGTAGTAGCTCAGAACAGCTGGGTTCTCTTTCTCACGTCATTCCTACCTCACCACAGAACCTGGAGTGTAGCCTGTGTCTCAGCACCTTTATTTTTTGTCTCACACTCTAGTCCACTGTGGCCTGGAACTTCCTGTATAGCCCACACTGGCCTCAAACTCAAGGTGATCTTCTTTCCTCAACCTCACCAGTGCTGGCAGATTATAGTACTGAGCTATAAGGCCTAACTTTTTCCCTCTTGAAATGGGGTTCTAACTGTTTTGCCCAGGTTGGCCTAGAACTCATGGATTCACAGAATCCTCCCTGCTCAGCGCCTGGATAGCTGGGACTAGGGCATTCTTCACTTCTTCACAGTCTTTCTTTCACTCCAAGTCTACTTTACACTGCAATTCTCAGCAATTGAGAGGAAAAACATTTCCTAGAAATCTGCATATTATTAACTTTCTTATAGGAAGAAGAAAGGTGGTTTAGGAGTAGTTCAGTAGTTCAGTAATTGGAGAAAAAGTCTCTTTCATCTTAGAACATTTCCAGGCCTCCTGTGTCTTTTGCCTCTTTAGGAATAATTAGCTTTGGCATGTTTGGTTTGGATTAGAAGACTGGTATATGTGTGCATGGTGGACTAGCCAGAAATGACACTAGATGGTAACAAAGCTATTCTGGAGCGAGGGAGTGTGCGACTTAGTGGTGGAGTTCTTGTCTAGTATACAGGAGGCTTTTAGTTCCAGACCTCCTACCCCCCCCCCCCCCCCCCAAAAAAAGGTAGTTTTGGTTGTAGAGACAGCTTTGGAAAGTATGACCTTTTCATGAATTATGGAAGAGGTGGTTCAGTCTGCCCTCAAGGAGTATAGCCCCAGCAGTTCTTTCTAATCCTAGGATGATGCATGCTCAGCAAGGTAGCTGTTATGCTGGAGTTGAGAGACAGCTGTGGGCAGCTGTCATGGGTCTCAGTGATAGACTGAGGACTGCTGTTTGATACAGACTCTGATAGGTTGGGCTGGATAAAATTCTGTAGTCTTTTACTTGGGTGACTTTCTTGTTAAATTTTTTTTTTTTGTTTATTTATTTTGTGAGTGGGGGGTAGGTATGTGCATGTATTGGCATGCACATGGAGATCGGAGGACAACTTGCAGGAGGTCATGCTCTGTTTCCACCATTGGGTTCTGGGCATGGAACTCCTCGGGGTGAGAAGCTTGACATCAAGCTCCTTCCTTAGCCACAGAGCCGTCGTTCCAGCCCTCTACTGCTGCATTTTGTCTGTTAAATGGGGAGATTAAGACTTAGGGTCCTTCTCCCTCTCCTGCTCCTTATCCTTGGTTTTTACTTTTTTTTTGTTTTTGGGGACAGGGTTTCTCTGTGTAACAGTCCTGGCTGTCCTGGAACTCATTTCTAGACCAGGCTGGCCCCCGGGTTTTTACTTTCTTGGCTTCTGTTACTTGTGATCAGTTATAGCCCAAAATATCAAACGGAAAATTCCAGAAATAGAGTTCACAAATTTTAAATAACTTATTATAGTATATTGCTGTAATCGTTCATTTATTATTATTATTATTATCTAAGTTATTTTTAACCTTTTTTTGGTTTTTCGAGACAGGGTTTCTCTGTGTAGCTTTGCGCCTTTCCTGGGACTCACTTGGTAGCCCAGGCTGGCCTCGAACTCACAGAGATCCTCCTGGCTCTGCCTCCCAAGTGCTGGGATTAAAGGCGTGCGCTGCCGCCGCCGCCCGGCTATTTTTAATCTTTTGCTGGGCTTAATTTGTAAATAATTTTTTTTTTTAAAATTCGGAGCTGAGGACCGAACCCAGGGCCTTGTGCTTGCTAGGCAAGCACTCTACCACTGAGCTAAATCCCCAACCCCTGTAAATTAAATGTTATCATTGATGGATGAGGAAAACATGGTATATATATGGGGTTTGGTACCATCTGGGGTTTCCTGCATTTTGGGCAGCTGTTGGAAGGTGTCACCCCGAAGACTAGCCAGGAGGCTGGTTAGGACAGCAGTCATATCGTAGGCACCACATGAGTCCGAAGTCAGTAGGAAGGCAGCAGAGGGAAACCTCAGGCTTGAGATCGCGCTCCTTGCTTTACTATACACCGTGGCTTCAGATTTTCCTCCTGGAGAAGAGGGCGCTACATTGAGCTACCTAATTTCTCTCTCCTATTATAGAGCCCTTCACCATACTCTTAATTTTTATTTTGTCCTTTCCTTAGAAGTCTGTACTTGAGGTCTCTCCCACGCCCATGCAGGGATCAACCCCAGGGCATCCTGCTTGCAAGGCAGGCACTATTTTAAGGAATGAGACTGCCTCACTAGATCTCAAGCTGATATATTATGCTTGACTAGTTCTAGCAATGTTAATAACTAATAATTCTGAGAGTTATCTGAAGTAGAAATTGCAGTTAAAAGTTCTTTCTGGAAGTATAGTAAAATAAATTAAAAGGTGCACATACGTGTAAGGATGGTAGAGAAGAAAAGAAAAGCATCTTGAAAAATTTCACGTATCCTTGCCTTTGTTGGCTAGGTTTCTCATGAAGTACTTGAAGTACTTTGTTAGTTTTTTTGGGTTTGCACAGATGGATAAAAGACGCTGTCTTTAAGGAATGCGCACAGTGGTGCAAGTCACTGTTGGAATAGTCTTCTCACGGATGGCCTTTTTTTTTTTTTGGTGGGAGGAGGACAGGATGTCACTCTGTAACCTGGAGCTCATTATGGGATGCAGATTGACCTTCAGCTCTTGGCTGTCCTCTTGCCTCAGCCTCCTCAGTGCTGGAATTAAAGGTGTACACTGCCACATTTGGTGATTATCTTTTCTAATACTCCTTTCCCAGTATCTATGCGTACATACGTGTGTGCAGATACCCAGGCATATGTATGTATGCACTATATGTAATATATATATTATAAAATTTGAGACAGACAGACATGCTTTTATGTAAGTAGGATCTTATTTTATGTGCTTTTGTGACCTCCCTTCTTAAGCATTGTGTGGGGAGCACCTTTCAACATCGTGCCTCACAGATACAAATCCCGTCCTTTATAATACTTGTGAGCTGTTCCATAGTGTTAATGTATTGTTTTTTCATTCGTAGATTTTTGAGATGTTTTTGTTTCCTTCAGCCATGCTGCTAAGCGTGCTCCAAAGCATAGGTCACCTCTCGGTCATCTCTGCTCCAAACAGTAATCATCTGTCCCCGCCTGTCCGTTGTGCTGTAGTCCGGACAGCGCCTCCGCTTTCTCCAGCCCTGGGCATTGGCAGGTCAAAGACTGAGTCTGTAAGCAGCCGATGCTGTGTAGCTGTTTAAGTATCGGGTGTTACTCAGCAAAAAGGAAGTGTATTTTAATCCATAGTAGTAAGGTTAAGTGTTTTCCTATTTATTTCTTCACTGATTTATTTATTTTTGAAGTAAAAGGGTAGGAATTGATCTTTCTGTAGTACACTACAAGCTATGAAATCACAGAAATAAGAAGTCAGCTGGGCATGGTGGCTGGCACACTCTGGTAATCACAGTACTTGGTGGTAGAGGTAGAAGGATCAGGAGCCCACAGTCACCCTTGGTCAGCCTGGGCTTCAGAAGACTGTGTCTCAAAAACAAAACAAAAACCAATATCCAGCCAGCCAAAAAAAAAAAATCCGCTGGGCGTGGTGGCGCACGCCTTTAATCCCAGCACTTGGGAGGCAGAGCCAGGCGGATCTCTGTGAGTTCGAGGCCAGCCTGGGCTACCAAGTGAGCTCCAGGAAAGGCGCAAAGCTACACAGAGAAACCCTGTCTCGAAAAACCAAAAAAAAAAAATAAAAAAAAAAATAAAAAATCCAACAACAAGAAGAACATCAACAGTACTCCCTCCAAAACCATCACACAACAGAACAAGCACAGATCAGAGGACAGTCTCCATGCGGTATGCATAGTTTAGAGCTTCTTTTTGAGATAGGGTCTCACTAGGTAGCCCTGGCTGGCCTCGAACTCACAGAGGTCTGCCTGCCTCTACCTTCTGAGTGCTGGGATTAAAGGTGAGTGCCGCACACATAGCTGTAACTCCTTAACTGTAGTTTCCTTGTAAAAACTACTACTACCCTAACAAACCATGTTTAAAACGTTCTTTTAAATATAGACAGACGAGGGCTGGTGAGATGGCTCAGGGTGAAGGTGCTTGCCGCCAACCCTGATGACCTGAGTTCGGTCTCTGGAATGCTCCTGGAGCACACGGGATGGGAAGGGGAGAGCTTAGTCCCCCAAGCTGCCCTCACCTCCCTGCTTCCACCATGGTACCCGTGTGCTTTCCCTCTTCCCAGGAGATAATGAAATGTTGAGAGCCAATGCGGTGGGTCAGGAGGGCTGGCTGGGGAGCCTGACAGCCTGTTCCATCTCTGGGACTCACGGTGAAAGGAGAGAACCAACTACAGGTTGTCCTCTGACCTCCATGTGTGCTGTGACTTGCACACCCTCTGCCCCCCCCACCACATGCACAATTAATGTAATAAACAATTAAAGATGTAGAGAGATGGTAAGACATACCAAAAATCACAACAGCCAACTTTAGGCTTCAGTTGTCCAGTCTTAACCTGAACTTAGAAAATAGCTTATATATTTTTTTAGTCTTCAGTTTCCTTTGTGAGTTTAATATCCATGCCCATTGCTCATTTTCCTATTATATGTTCCTTTTTTTTTTTTTTTTTAAATTTCTAAGAGTGGTTCGGATATTGTGGCATTAGCCTTTTTGTTTGCTTGGATATCTTTTTCTTGAAAGAGAAATTTTAAGACTTATGAGATGAAATTTACCAGTGTTTTCTAGTAAATTGTTGATGAAGTTAATGAACTTACCCAAATAATTTATTAAAGGCTTTTCATTTAGAATGCAATTCATGGGCACATTCATGGTTCAGTGGTGCATTGTCCATGGACAGCATCAAGACATGGTCTGGGGTTAGATACCCTGCCTTACTCTATCTCTCAGGGTTGTGCTTCTGCTGGGTCCTTCCCTGGCCCCATGCTAGTCATTTTGTAGCACACCGAGAAAGCAATAGTAAGCTGAGCTTTCCTCCTCTGCTGCAGATAGCATCTGAGACCCCACCGGCATTGGGAGCAGAATAAATGCTGTGCAGGACTTCGCTGGGCAGGATGGGTGGTGAAGATGTCCTCAAATCTATGAAGAATGACCTGTGCTGAAGGGGGTGGGGAGGAGGAGGGTCGAAGGCATGTTTTTAGTGTAGGTCATCATGTGGGACAGTCGGGAGACTTGGGTTCTAGTCCCCGCTTTGTTACACAGCATTGGGTGACTCAGGTCAAGTCTTGGGCCTCAGTCTTTTCATCTGTGATATAAAGAAGAGAAAGCTGAGTGCGGTTGCTTACACCTGTAAGTGCCAGCACTTAAGAGGCGAGGAAGCAGGATTGCCCTGAGTTTAAGATCTTCTTCACAGCAAGACCCAGTCTCAAAATCAAACCAGAAAGGGGAGTGAGTGGACTTTTAAAATGGTTGTCGTTATTATTAAAATATGAAGAGTTTTCCTATTGAGAGTACTTTTAGAAAGAACTCCTTCATCTGTCATTGAAAGCATTCTGGATCTTGCACAGCATGTGCTGTGGGTATGCGGTGAGGGCGAGAATGCCTGAGAAACAAATGTGTAGAGTAGTGTAGTACACGCGTTGTGGATGGCCTGCGCTACCCAGCTCGAGCAGAGACGTTTGGTTTGGGGGTTCAGGAAGAGCTAACACTCAGGTAGAAATGGAGGTGGATGGAGCTCACTCAGGGAAGCCCAGGAGAAGGGGAGCTCCAGGGTTTGCCTGAGATCTAGTGTGGGAACTTGCTTGGCTGGGTGTGCAGTGTTTGTGCGAAAGCGCCAGGAGAAGCTGAGACTGGAAAGGTGAAGTGAGCTAGCTTGTGGGAAGACTTAGTGTGGAACTCGGTACTTGCTGGCTTAATTCTGAGTCTAATTCTGTAGACTTTCGGTCATGTTCAGACAATGTACTGTAAGTAGCATTTGAAGATTTATTTGGTAAAAGTGTCTAGGATGGTAATTGATTGTATTTGGACTGAGGGTTTTTTTCTTTCTTTCCTCCTTTTTTTCTTTCTTTCATTTTTTTTTTTTTTTTTTTTTTTTTTTTGTTTTTGAGGCTGGCTAGAATGGAGATTATTGAAGTGAAGCAGGCAAGACAGAGCAGGGATAAGCAGGAGGAAAAGCTGTTGGCAGGAAGGGAAAATGACTCCATGGGAAAGGGGGCAGGACTTCCAGGAGACAATGCCTTTGAGGCAGGGCATAGTCCAAGTAGGAAGTTGGTCATTCTGGCTTATTGTTAGGAAGAATTTTCTGGTAACTTGCCATTAGCTTGAAAATTTATAAGTCAGACAGGAATTTTCGTGTTTTAAAAAAGATCACCCATTATGAATTACAGTTCTGTAATTGTGCTGGTGCAGACAAGTGTTTGGAATAGAGGTCCCCACCCCCTTTTCAGCGCTGAATCTTGCCCATTGCGCACATCCTGTAAAGGGAAACGTGTGTGACTCGGGGGTACATTTCAAAGAACCCTTTAGAATCTCTACATCTTTGGGAGGAGGAGGGTGAACATTCAGCAGTAGTGTGTGCGGTAAAACCCTATTTAGTCGTCCACCATCCTTGATTTCGTTTTTATGATCGCTGGGGCAAAATGCGTACAAGGATAAATGCAAGCCACGAACAGAAGTCACTAACACAGGTCATCTCAGAGCAGAGGCCCTGCAGGGCCACAAGCAGGCTGCCATCAAGGGCCCAGAGAGATGAACTTCTGGCATGGATGTGGATATTTTATTGTGTAACAATGATTTATTCTTCAGATGAGAGGGCAGGGAGCAAAGTTGCTTAGCAATCATGTGGGTGCTGAAAGAATGGCCTTTGGAGGAGCAGGCATTTGAAGTGGGATAAATTCAGCTTTTTCAAGCAGCTTGCAAAGACTCCGGTTAGAGCAGCTCATGCCAGTCCTTTTACAAATTAGGGACTTGTAGTCTTTTTTGCTTCTGATTGCTTTTGTTTGATCTGTTTTTCTGCTTTCTCATGTGGAGAAAGGGCTAATGCTTATGGGAGTGGGTTCCTCATAAGCCTGTCCTGGGAGAAGAGGGTTTCCACCCAGATTGGTTCTTGGTTTGTAGTAGTTCTTCACCATAGGGCTTGACTCAGCTCTGCTGATGCCAGTCATCTTGCTGGGCTCTGGGGAACTGACTGACTGGTGGGGCTAAGGGAGCACTAGCCCACCCCTGCAGCCTAGACACAGCATGAAACACGTGTCTTTGGGACGTGTCTTTTCACAGGCAAGGCAGTCTACCAGGAGAGAGAAGGTGCCACAACAAGGAAAGACTAGAGTGATCGGTTTCTGCTCTAATCCCAGTGTCATGACATGCAACATGGATCTGGGCACACCTTCTAGTCCCCAGGTTTACCTTCATTTGTAAAAATAGCTACTTTTCCTCGCAGTATTTAAAGTAAACTAGTGGACGGTGTGGGTCTACTCTAAAAAGCCCTGGTTGCTGTGGAGGTTTATGAAGCTTTCCCATCTTTTTACTAGCTTGTATTTTGGGCATAAGATTTTTACTTTTTTTTATATATAATTTAATTTAATTTTACATATCAGCCATGGATTCCCTGTCCTCCCCCCGTCCCGCCCCCTCTTTTTTTCCTTTTTAATGTGTATGTGTGTGTACATTCACATGTGTGTGCCCATGGATGTGGAGGTCAAAGGAGAACCTCGGGGTGTCATCTTCAGGAATAGGTTAACTTCTTTTGAGACAGGGCCTCTGTTGTCCTGATACACACCAGTTAACCTTGACTGGCTGACCAGCAAGCCCCAGGGATTCCTGCCTGTCTGCACTCCCATCCCCGCCCGCCCGGGCTGGGGATACAAGTGTTATCCTAAGTAGCATTTTTTATGGGGCTGGCAATGGAGTTCAGGTCCTCATGACTGAGAGGCAAAGACAGTTTACTGACTGAGTGATTTCATAAGCCCTAAACTTTGATTTCCTTATACTCTTTTAAATTAAAAAAAAAAAACAAAAAAAACAAAAAACAAAGCAAACCACACACACGAAAAACAAAAAAGGGGATTGTTTAGACTTTTAAAATAATTGTTGATGAAAGATAATACCCCCTTTAAAAGTTTTTCATTTAGCTCGTATTAACTTTTGTTGTTAACTCTTTGAAGACTACTTTTTCTAAGTCTTACTGTATAATTAAAAAAAGAAACGGTAACAAAACTGAACCATTGATTAAATGATCACTCTTTTCGGAACTGATTCATGAAATGAATTTGGGTTAACAATTAAGCATTGGGGTTTTTCCTTCCAAAGTTTAGATGTAAGCCCAGCTTCTCATTTTATATTGAGGACACTGAGACCAAGCCAGCCACATTACCCCAAGGCCTGGGTCTCCTCCACAGTGCTTGTTACTGTAGTGTGATGAAGTGTGGGAAGGTTGTTAAGAAAACTACCTCAGGAGTTGGAGGTAAACACAGCCGTCCTTGTGTTTACCAAGAGTGCTGGCTGTTCAGCTGTTCAGTGCTGAAGTCGAACGTTCTCATCCAAATCTTCAGACTCATGGGGCAAACTGGGCGTCGCCACACACAAACTGCAAGCAGCATTTTTTTTTTTTTAAAGTAGGCAGACTGATCTGGTTTATTAGGGAAAGTGAGAATTCCTGAGTGTGGGAGGGGCAGTGTGAGAGGAGTACCCAGGGGTAGCATTCTTTCAGAGAACTGAAAAATCAAGTTTATTACTAGACAGTGCTGGTTTACTAGCCTTAGTCAAGAAAATTCTGTTTAATCTCTTGGAGCTAGTACTTCCTGTTTCTAAGATGAGAAGGCGATAAGATCGCGCCCAGGGCCCATGGCAGGACTTCAGTGGAGTCCCTGAAGCCCAAATGCAGTGTACAGGGTGGGCACGGGAGAGGCTGGTGTTTTCTTAGGGCTTTGCTTTAGGTTTTTAAATTTAATCTTACTTTTAAAAATATTTAAGAAAAATTTATTCATTTTATTCGTTTTATTTTGTGTGTGAGTGTTTTGCCTGCATGCATGTCTGTGCACCATGTGTGTGCTTGGTGTCAAAGGAGGCCAGAAGAGGGCATCGGGTCCCTTGGAACTGGAGTTAGGGATGATTGTGAACCATGTGGGTGTTGGAAATCTAACCTGGGTCTGCAAGAGTGCTCTTAGTTCCTGAGCCATTGTCTCCAGCTTGAGAGCTTTGCTTTCATCAGCTGTCTTTCACGTCCTGTTCCTCCATCCAGCGTGTTCTCTCTTCGTCTCTTGCTACTCAAAAGTCACCCCTATTTATCCTTTTTTTTTTTTTTTTGAGGGCGGTGGGCCTCAAATCTCAAATGTCCCAGGCTGGTCTTGAACTCAGTATTTGGTTGTGGATGACTTTGAACTGATTAAGCTGACTTGACATCTAAGTGCTGTGTGTGGTGTATGCCATCCTGGGCATCAATCCAAGGGCCTTGTGCATGTTAGCAAAGAACTCTCTGCCAACTGAGCTGTTTCCCCAGCCCCCCCCCAATCTTTTTAAAAGTGTGTGTGTGTGTGTGTGTGTGTGTGTGTGTGTGTGTGTGTGTGTGTGTGAAGGGGTGGTGGTGGTGGTGGTTTATATTCACATGAGTACATGCACATGTGGTGGCCCAGAGTTGATGTTAAGTATCTTCCTTGCTCTGCATTCTGAACCCCAAACCAATTCCAGCTAGTCTGTGCAGCCAGCTTGCCCCCAGGATCCTCTGTCCCTGTCCCCTGAGTGCTGGGATTACAGGCAGCTGCCGTCCCTGCTCTCATAGGGCAGGGGTTACAAGCTCCTGTACCCACACCCTGCCTTTTTATATGGGCGCTAGGATCTGAACTCAGGTCCTCATGGCTGTACAGCAAGCTCTCTGAGCCATCTCCCAGGCTGTGATTAGGCAAATTTTTTTCTTCTTGAATTTAAACAAAAGAAGAGGTACAGAGTATGGGTATATAGTTCAGTGTGGTAGAGTGCTTGCCTAGCATGTATGAAGTCCTGGGTTCAATTCCAAGAATAGGAAACAAGAAACTATACAACAAAAACAAAACTTTTTTTTTTTTTAAATTAATTAATTTATTTTGGTTTTTCAAGACAGAGTTTCTCTGTAAAACAGTCCTGGCTGTCCTGGATCTCACTCTGTAGACCAGGCTGGCCTTGAACTCACAGAGATCCGCCTGGCTCTGCCTCTTGAGTGCTGGGATTAAAGGCATACGCTATCACCGCCTGGCCTTTTTTTAATTTTAAAGACGCTGCTGTGAATCCTTGCCTTCTGTCCCTGGCCTCCCATCAACCAAATCCATTCCCTCAGCGTTATTAGTTTCCTTTGTATTCCTTCAGAATTCCTTATTTTTTCCTCTCCTTTCATGTATCTTTTGACATGAAGACTATGCCCTTAAAAAAATGTGGTTTACCTTAGAGTTGTTCTCATATCAGTACACAGTGAGGTCATCGTGATTTTAACATTTTATAGACACACCATAATTTAACCAGTGGTTGGGGATTTTTACTTGGTAAAGTCCCAAGTGATTTTTATGTTTAGATGGTCTTTGAGCCTGATATGAGAACTTTTCTTTGTCATTTTAAGCACTCTACAGTCTTGAAATCAGTCCGTACAAAACCTCTTTGGGGTGATTAGGGTATATTTGGTAGAAAGAAGAAAACATATATTTAGGATTTGCTGACTGAGGTGTGCAAGGCTGCATGGAGTCCCCACTGTGTTCCTCTCAGAGGCTTTACTGGCAAGTACACGGTCTGTCTGAGGGACACAGCCTGTCTTGTAGGGCTGGTAGAAGTCTGCACTGCTGGGCTTATGACCATTAGTAAACTGACTTCCTTAAAACCGGTAGAGCGTGTATGAAAGGATCTCCACACAGATGACGCTTTGAGAAGCAAAACCAGTATAGAAAGAAGATATGCAAATGTTCTTTTTATAGATGAAGAATTTTAATCTAAAAAATCCTAACTGAAAAAAAGGTGACTTCTTTAATGAAATTGAAGATGTTTATGGAGATGCATGTGGCTCTTTTTTTTTTCTTTCTGAGACTGGATTTCTCTGTGTAGTTCTGGCTATCCTGGCACTCACTCTGTAGAACAGGCTGGCCTTGACTCAGAGATCCTCCTGCCTCTGCCTCCTGAGTGCTGGGATTAAAAGTGTGCTCCACCAGCGCCCAGTGAATGGGGCAAAGAGTAGTTGCATGTTTAGTATTGAACAAATAGGAAATATATTAACCTCGGATTTGACACCTAGGAAGGTTTTGCAGTAGTTAGAGAGTACAGCCTTGCCTTTGTAATGTGACCTGTTTGGAGTGGACAAATGAAGTGGAAGGTTCTGGAGTTTTAATTTAAAATTTGAGACAACTGAGTTTGCTGATTCTCTTGTGGGTGCTGAAGTGTGCACTTAGGTTACATAGCAGTAGTCCTTTGTGTATGCTTTGGGGTTACAGCTTCTCCCCTCCCCTCCCCTTCCTTCCCTCCTCTTCCCTCCCCTCCCCTCCCCTCTCTCCTCCCCTCTGTACTCCTCTTTGTCTCTTGGTGAGGGTAGAACCTGGGCCTCTGCACAGTAGTCAAGCACTCGACCACTGAGCTGCGTCTCCAGCTCCTAGACTTCTTTTTCTTTGTGTATCTGTGATTATTCTTCCCTTTTGGTTTTGAGACAAGAGATAGCCTAGTCTGGCCTGAAATGTGTCACCCAGACTGACTACAAACTGACAGTCTTCTGCTTAAGCCTCTCAAGTGCTAAGTGCTGCGTTACAGATGGGTTATGACTGACTGACAGTCTTGTGTCTTTTTACACCAGTGCTAAACTTAGCCTAAAATCATAACAGTTTAGAGGTATTAGTACACTTACAGATTAATAATTAATATTTGATGTAGTCACATAATAATGTGGTCCTTTCTGTATAATGAATGGGAACGCTTGAGTCCAGAGCAGTTATGTCTTGTCCAGGTCAAACACCTTCTCTAAAGTGCTTTATAGCATTTTGCCAGGTTCTGTCTGTAAACAAGTTCCGATGGCCAAGTTGCTTGACATGGGGGAAAGTTTGATTCTGAACACATTCTGTTGCCACTGGTTCCTTTTCCTCCCTAATGTGGACCAGTTAATAAAAAACCTTGTATGGAGCCTGGCTCATAGCCAGCAGATAATATATAGACTTGTTTGAAGTGAAACAAAACCTGGAAGGAATGAAAGCGCTCCATCAGTAACACATAGAGTGCTTGAGCCAGACCCTATGTTTGCTAAATTTTTCTCGTCTTCTGCTTAGGGCAGAGACCACTATGTTGTGTTCACATGGTTAAGGGGTATTGGTGGTAAGTGGGTGTCTTTACATTATTTTTTTTTCTCCCTCTCTTAGGTCCTTTCCCATAACCTGTGCACGGTGTTAAAGGTTCCACATGACCCTGTTGCCCTTGAAGAGCACTTCAGGGATGATGATGAGGGGCCTGTCTCCAACCAGGGCTACATGCCATATTTAAACAAGTTCATTTTGGAAAAGGTATGATGCTAACCTTTTCTCACCTACAGCTTTGCTTGCCTTGTGTGCATCAAATGGACCAAGGCAGTCCTTTATTGGTGAGTGCGTTAAAAAGCTGGGTATGAAGCCAGGTGTGGTGGCACATGTCTTTAGTCCCAGCACTTGGGAGGCAGAGGCAGGCGAATCTCTGAGTTTGAGGCCAGCCTGGTCCACAGAGCAAGTTCCAGGACAGCCAGGGCTACACAGAGAAACCTGTAGGTGGAGTTTTCCTGTCCGGCAGCTGCTCCCAAATAAACACACAGAGATGTAATATTAATTATAAATGTTTGGCCAATAGCTCAACCTTGTTACTAGCTAATTCTTATAATTTAAATTAACCCATTTATATTAATCTACATTCAGCTATGTGCTGTTACCCCTCTTTCATCTTGCACCTCCTGTTTCCTCTCCATGTCTATCTGGGGACTCCTCTGACTCTGCCCTTCTTCCCAGTGTCCTTTAGTCTGGTTCTCCTGCCTGACCTTATCCTGCCCAGCTATTGGCCAGTCAGCTTCTTTACTAAGCCAGTCACAGTGACATATATTCACACAGTGTAAATGAATATTGCACAGAAACCCTGTCTCGAAAAACAAACAGACAAACAAGAATGAAGCTGGGTGCCCGAGGCCTCAGGAGATGGGAAGGAATGAGGCTGGGCTCCTCCCTTCCTCCTCTCTCAGGCTGACACTTCCAGGTTGGTTCCCTCTTTGAAATAAAAAATGTGTTTGTGTTACTCTGTGTCTGTCTTCTCTCAGGATGCTTTATTTATCCTGGAAAATATGGTTTTCCAGGTGCTGGCAGTGGTTGTTAAAGAACGGGTATGATGGAGTTAAATACGAATACCAAAGGGGATGGTAATTCAGTAGTTACTATGTAGATCTCACATCTCCATCTTAGACTTTTCAAGGGTTCGCTTGAAATCTTCCCCTGGGTTGTATCCTAAGATGTGCACGAGTTCCTTTTCCTGTTGCTATAACCAAGTACCCGACAGGAAGCAACTTAAAGAGGGAGGTACTTACTGTGGTTCATGGTTTAATGTGACAGTCCATCATGATGCAGAAGGCTTAGCAGTAGGAGGGGCTGGGGCTGGGGCAGCAGGAGTATGAGACTGCGTGCTCACATCTGGGCAGACCAGGAAGCGGATTAGAGGGAGGAATGATCGCTAGAGCTCAGCCCACTTTCTCTCTTTTCCACTTTTTACTAAGTCTAGAACTAAAGCCCATGGGATGGTGCCAGTCATATTAGGATGGGCCACATCTCCCTTCAGCTATGGGATGGGCCACTCATATTAGGATGGACCATGTCCTTTCAGTTAATCCTCTCTGGGAGTGGCATCACAGACATACCCTAAGGCAGCAATTCTCAACTGGTGGGTCATCCAAGACCCCTTTAGAGGTAGCATATCAGATACTTACATCATGCTTCATAACAGTAGCAAAATTATAGTTGTGAAGTAGCAATGAAATCATTTTGTGGTTGGGGGTCACCCCAACATGACGAAGTATTAGAGGGCTGCAGCATTAAGAAGACTGAGAATCCTTGCCCTATGGTATGTTTGAACACCCTATACTCCCCGCCCCCCCCATTTTTGGTTTTTTGAGACAGGGCCTCTCAATGTAGCCCTTGCTGTGTAGACCAGGCTGGCCTCAAACTCACAAAGATCTCCCGACCCCTGCCTTTAGAGTCTTGACATTAAAGGTATGCATCACTATGCCCAGCCATAATCTTAAAAATTATAGACAGTAGTTGGGTGTGGTGGTAAATGCCTATGATCCTAGATGTAGGGGGATCAAGAGTTCAAGGTCACCCTCAGCAATAGAGTAAGTTTAAGGCCAGCCTGGACTATATGAGCCCTATTTCTAAAATCAAAACAAGCAGAATATTATGAAACATACAGGGAATTCTCAGAAGTCTGGCAATTGCTTTGTTTTCCAGCATCAGAATTTGCGTGGGCTGAGTCAGTGGTGGGGCATGGTCACTGCTTCACATTCTGGAATGCTGTGCCTTACTACTGCATTTTGTTCCCCTTGATGGAGTGTATTTTTAGATTGGAATTTTAAGTTTTGAAACACTCCTATAGTCTGATAGCTTAAAGTCCTGTAACTGGGGAGAAAAGATAGAAGTATTGAAAAAGTTCTAATTGAACCACTAAATTTGGAGCAAAACTCTGCCATGGAGCCAGTGAGGATGTGATAGAATCATGAACCCCTGTTCCTGGCTGCCTGCCCCCCTGGAATGGAAGCTTGCCATCCTGCCGTTTAAGGAAAGCAACAGGGGTTCCATATTTTGGGGTTAAATCAGCAAAGATTAGTATCTTGTTTTGAAATTTGGTTTGGGGAGAAAAAAAAGCCAGTAGTGTGAAGAATTCTGGCAGGCGAGTTAGGGATTGCTGTTCCTTAGGCAGCGAAAATATGAACTGTTGATCACACACTTGCTAGATGTACGTTCCCGTTCATGCGGCTTTGCCGAATCTCAGGGTTAACCCTGTGAGCAGCAGTAGTTTAGCCGGGAAGGGGCAATAGATTAAAACAGTGTTTTTAATTACTTTTTATTTAAAAGTATTTTTATTTTAAAATTTTTTTCTTTCCTTTTACATACCAATCTGTTTCCCTCCCTCCCCTTCTCCCCCCCCCCAATTACATTTTATGTATTTATTGTCTGTATGAGGGCGGGAGAGGGTGCACTTGGAGGTCCACTTGTAGAAGTCAGTGTCTCCTTCCACTGTGTGGGTTCTGGGGATTGAACTCAGGTCTTCAGGTTTGTGGCAAGCACCTTTATCCACTGAGCTAATCTGCTGGCTTGTAAGTACATTTTGAACTCAAACCATTTACCTTAAGTAAATGTTCCCTTAACTGTACTCTTAAAGACTAAATCCTCTTTTTCAGAATTCTTCTTCTTATTATTTTCTGCATAGGGGAAGTAATGGTTGAAGGCAGGGGTGGAGTTACTTTGAAAACTTTCTGCTAACCTCAGACTGTTTCAGCTTCCGTCCAGTTGTCCCCAGTGCCCTAAGATCGAGTCTCTTTGGTGTTTCTTTGTGTTCATTGGTTGCTTTCTCGAAGTCTTCTGCTTTCCGTCTGCAGGTATTACTCTGAGGGTCCAGGGCCCTGGAACACATCATTATATTGAAACCTGCTTTCCAAAATGTAGTTTCATATTTGGCTTCTCCATTTACTACCTGATAGTCATCTCTGATGTCTGTCATGCTGATAGAATTGACTTCCAGTGTTTCTGAGACTTCAGGTGACTAAGCAGCCTGTGGTTTCTTACCAAATGTTTTGCCTGAGTATTAATTTTGTTAAATTCCTTCTTTAGTGAAAGGATTTGGAATCACAGTTTTGTGTGCTTTCCTCTTCCTCTCTCCTCCCTCCCTCTCCCTCCCTCTCTCCCTCCCTCCCTCCCTCCCTCCCTCTCCTCTTCCTCTTTTTGAAACAAGATTTTATATGTAGACTACTTGATGGTGAATAATTGAAGACATTGGTCAGTTACTACTTTAAAAAACAAACAATTTATTTCTAACTAGCTACACAAAGTAGTAGGTCTGCCTCAGCATGTTTTTGAGACAGTCTCATTCTTCCATGGGTTTATGGCTGATTCGGTTTGCTGGCCCTTGCTGTGGTCAGCTCTTTCCCTTGTGTGTGAAAGGGTCATCTGGGCTGTATGATCAAAGCTGCTAATCCAGTGGCCACATGCCAACTTCCTGTTGGAGATGCCCATGCTTCCCACCAGAATCCCTTGTTTCATTCTCCTCTGTGTTTTGGAAGCGTGCATAGAGAGGAGCACACAGAGCAGAGCTCAGCGTCCTCTGCGGCCCTTTGTCTGCAGCCTCCCAGCCTCTGTGTTCTGCCCTTCTCGTCTCATGTTTCTGCACTTTTCCTTTTCTATACTTTCTTACCATGTTTGGTGATCATATAATAGTTACATTTCTTGCTTAAAAACCTGTTATTTTCAAAAGTTTTTTTCTCCCGGTAGAGTTTTAGAAATTAAAAAAAAAAAAAATTATGTTCCTGAGTGTTTGCCTGCATGCATGTCTATGTACCACATTTACGCCGTGCCACAGAAGGCCAAAAGAGGTTGTCACACCCCCTGAACCTGGAGCTACAGATGGGGATAAGTTGAACTGGGGTCTTCTGGAGGAGCAGCAAGTGCTCTTAACCACAAAGTCAATTTTTGAGCCCCATAAAATCTGTTCCTAGGTTTCTTCTATTAATTGAATGACTACATTCGACTCTCAAAATTCCTCGACTGTCACTGAGTATGAATGGTATTGTTTGTAAGCATTATCCCAGGCCTTTTCATGTTATTTCCCTCGGATCTACCCATTGTTGTTTTAAAATTAAGTAGGTTTGTAAAAAGCTTTTATTTTATATGTATGAGTGTTTTGCCTGAATGTATGTCTGTGCACTGTGTGTGTCCCTGGTGCCTGCAGAGGCCAAGAAGAGGGTCAGATCTCCTGGAACTGGAGTTGGAGGTGATTGTGAACCACCACATGGGTGCTGGGAATCAAACCCAGGTCCTTTGGGAGAGCAGCCAGTTCTCTTAACTGCTAAGTCATTTCTCCAGCCTGAAGGTTAAGTAGTTTTAATTTGCTACAGTGACCAAATTGCCTTCCAGAGAGATTTTCATCATATCTATGAGTCATAGAGGGCTATACACACTCCTGTCATTTTGGAGTGAAAGGAGGTGATTTGAAACAGGTTTATGTAACCCAGTCTGACCTCAGACTTGCTCACTTGCCCAGGATAAACTTGAACTCCTGATTGTCCTGTCTGTGCCTCTGTAGGGTTGGGATCACAGGCATGCCCCACTGTGCCTTGCTAAAGGCTGTGGGCTTTTGAGTGAATAAGGGATTTCACGCTGAGAGTCAACAATGACTTTATGCCCCTGAGCACAGCAAATACAAGAGCAATGTGGTTTAAAGAAATAAGGTGTTTAAAAATAGCAGTGTTGTTGGCACACAATTCATATTCCATGCAATTTACCTATTTAACCTTATAGTTTGGTGGTTTTTAGTATGGCTAGTTTTGTATAACCATCACCACAAACAATTTTAGAATGTTTTTGTTATTCCCTTCCAAAAGATCTCATCCTGCTAGCATTCATAATCTCCTTCCCCACAGGTCTAGGCAAGCACTAGTCTTTACATTTGCCTATTGTTGACATTCATTATTATGGAATCATCCCATGTCCAGCTTTTGTGTCTGGTGTCTGTCACCTCCCTGTTTCCAGGCATATCCCTGGAACAACCTTGCTTCCATTCTTACAGCAGAATCATATTATTTTCCTTCCTTTCTTCCTTCCTTCCTTCCTTCCTTCCTTCCTTCCTTCCTTCTTTTCTTTTTCTTTTCTTTTTTTTTTTTTTTTTTTTTTTTTTGAGTCAGAGTTTCTCTGTGTTGCCCTGGCTGTCCTGCAGAATCATATTCTTTTTATTTTATTTTTTGATTTTTCTGAGACAGGGTTTCTCTCTATTGTTTTGGTGACTGTTCTGGATCTCGCTCTGTAGCCCAGGCTGGCCTCAAACTCAGAGATCCGTCTGCCTCTGCCTCCCGAGTTCTGGGATTAAAGGCATGTGCCACCACTGCCTGGCCAGAATCATATTCTTAAAATTAAAAAAAAAAAAAAAAGATTTAGTTTTAGTTTTATTTGTGTGTGTGTGTGTGTGTGTGTGTGTGTGTGTGTGTGTGTGTGTGTGTGTGTGTGCATTCAAGCATGTGCTGTGTGTGTGTATACATGCATGTGCATGCAGTGCCCTCAGAGTCCAGCAGAGAGCATCTGGATGATGAGCCACCTGACATGGGTACTGAGAACTGGGTTTGGGTTTCTCTGCAAGATGCAAGAGCAGCAAGTATTCTTAACCAAAGAGCCATGCCCTCAGTACCCCTCTTCCCAAACAGTCTCTCATAGACATACCACGTCTCGCTCACGCCTTCATCAACTGGCGCACATTTGGGCTGTGCACTTCAGTGTGATGACTTTGACCTTTTCTCTGTTCCTCTAATTACTGAGGCTCTCCCTGCTTCCTCTGCTGTCAGGCTTTCACTTAGAGAACACAGCCAGTTCTTCATCCTCTGGCCACTTCTGCGGAAGGGCCCCACCCTTTCAGAGTGCTGGAATTCTCACAGCATTCTGTGCTTCTCCGTGATTGTTAGTAGTGTTGGGGATCTGGTTTAGCCTCTGGAGTGTGAGTTCTGTGCCAGCAAGGTCAGTTCACTGTTGTCCAGTTTTAGTACAGTGACTGGTACCCAGTAAATGATTACAACTTTTTTTTTAAAGGCTCTGTAGCCCAGGCAGGCCTTGAATTCAAGGCAGTCCTCCTGCCTCATTCTTCCAAGTGCTGGTATTATAGGCATGAGCCACCATACATAGCTCCTTTACAACTATTTAAGCAAATGAGCAAATGAACGCTACATACTAGACAGAGGGGATGCAGATGTGAATACAATGTGGCCTTATATTGGAAAGGACTTGATTTTGTGTGTGTGTGTGTGTGTGTGTGTGTGTGTGTGTGTGTGTGTGTGTGTGAGAGAGAGAGAGAGAGAGAGAGAGAGAGAGAGAGAGAGAGAGAGAGAGAGAGAGAATTAGAGCAGTGGTTCTCAACCTTCCTGATGCTGTGACCCTTTAATACAGCTCCTCATGTAGTGGTGACCCCCAACCATAGAATTGTTTCCATTGCTACTTCATAACTGTAATTTTCCTATTGTTATGAATTGTAATGTAAATATCTGTTTTCTGATGGTCTTAGACCTGTGAAAAGGGGTCATGACGCATGGTTGAGAACCACTGAACCGGAGTAATGTAGAGCTTGGACTCAGGAAGGAATCTGGAGGTAGAACTGTGTGTGTGTGACTACATTAAGAGCCTTCCCCCCTTTCCTTCTGCATTTTCCTCGCTCCACACCTTTGCTCTGGTTTTATGGTTCATAAAATGATTATTTTTTTTTCCATTAAGGTATAATTCACATAAGATAAACCTTGTCCTTTTGTTTTCTGACGTGCTGGACATCAGCCCAGGGTCTTGTGCAAGGCAACCAATACTCTGCTACTGAGTCACAGCTACAGCCCACACTGGTCCTCTTCAGCTTTTGTCTTGTGTGTGTGTACCTGCACGTGCTTGCGTGCGTGTGCAGGTGTACAGGGTCTACCTTGGCTGTTGGTTCTTGCCTTCTACTTTTCTTGAGTCAGGATCTCTTTGTTCTTTGTCTGCTGCTTATGCTAGGCTAACTATCCTGTGAGTGTCTCTGCCTCCCATCCCTCTGTACATAGGAATGCTGCGGTTATGGACACACGATGCTGTGCTCAGCTTTTTGTGAATTCTGGGGATTTGAACTCTAGTCCTCATGCTTGTGTGGCAAGCATTCTGTCTACTGAATGTCTCCCCCACACTGAACCATCATCTCCCTAGTGCCTACTCCCTACCTTTTGTTGGTTTTTTTAGACAGTTTTTTTGCTGGCTAGCCTGGACCATGTTTTGTAGACCAAGCCTGCTTCTCCTTCCCAAGTGCCCTGATAGAAGACACGTGCTATGATGCCTGGTTTGTTTTTTGTCTTTGAGATAGATCATGCTCTTGTTGGCATCTATGTTATTTACTATGTAGTCCATGTTGGGCCCTGACTTGCAGCAGTCTGCTTGAGTGCTAGAATTTCAGGTCTGCACCACCATGTTTAGCTCACATTTACCATTTTATTTTTTTTTTTTTAAGATTTATTTATTATGTATACAGTGTTCTGCCTGCATGTTTGCCTGCAGCCCAGAGGGGTACCAGATCTCATTATAGATGTTTGTGAGCCACCATGTGATTGCTGGGAATTGAACTCAGGACCTCTGGAAGAGCAGCCAGTGCTCTTAACCTCTGAGCCATCTCTCCAGCCCACATTTACTGTTTTAAAGTGTACAATTGAGTAGTTGTCAGAACCTTCTCTAGTTCATCATCCCTCAGAGAAATCCTGTGCTCTTTCAGATCACTCTCAGTTTTCCTTTTTCCCAGTCCCGGGGAAACCAGTAATTTACCTTCTGTTTCATGGGTTTGCCTGTCCTGAATATTTTACATTAATGGAACTGTATGATACGTGGTCTTTTGTGTCTGGTGTCTTTCATGTAATGTGTTTTTATCGTTCATCCATGTTATAGGATATGTAAATAATTTATATATTTGTGGCTTACTAATATCTCATATTGATATACCATATTTTATTTATATGTCCATTGGCAAATAGATTCCCTTTTTCTTGTTTCTTTCTGTTGTTTTTTTCTCCCTCACTTTTAGAACTATATCCAGCCCAGTAGAGGTGAAAAACTATTATTTTTAAGCCTTCAACAATTGACACAGAGCAAGCTATAAATCGATAAGAGACAATCTCTTGCACCTTGTCATCTCCCTGAAATCCTTTATCAGGCCTTTGACACCCCAGTCTACACCTGGGTGCAGAGCATCCCAGAGTGTGATTCTGCTCTGGTTGTCCCTGCAGTCTCCACCACCTGTAGCATCTAGAGCTACCTGCACTGCCCTTATGTAGCATTTGATGTGTGAGTCTGTCTTCCCACTGTCGCAGAGTCCTAGAGACAAGTATGAGGGAGTGACTGTATCTTATTTAAGTGGGACCTCCCACAAGTAATAAACATTTACATCGTCTACAATAGTTAGGCAGCTTTGATGGCTTATGCCCACAACCCTAGAACATAGGGAACTCAGGCAGGAGGATTAGAAGTTTGAGGTCAGCCTAGGCTATACAGTGTGATCTTTTTCACAAATGACCAAATACATGGAATATATATGTCTCTTGCCTAGTCTGTCTACTTCTGAGCTCTTTCCTCGTCCTCTTCCTCTACTCAAGGAAGCCACCACCCTGCATTTTATGCATATTTCCCTCATGTTAGAAAAAGCTTTGTCATATGTGCTGCATATAAATGAGTAATTTTTAGCTGAAATTACTTAAAAATTAATTTATTCTCTGACAGTGCCACACAAATGTAATACCTTCTGGTCCCTCTCATCCCTCTACTCTCTTATCTCCCTCTCAGCCCTGCTTGCCCTCCTCTAAGTCCTGATCCCATTTGCATGTCTTTCTGTTTCATTTTGGGTTTGCTTGATAATCCACTTGTCTAACCAGGACCATATTTTGGGCACAAGCGTGGAGCTTTTGCTGGAGTATGGTAACACCATTGACTATATTACTGAGGACTAAGGCTTCCTCTCCCCTAGCAGCCTTCATAGTTATTAGCTCCCCTGGATGAGTCAGGGCCCATGAGCCCCTCCCAAGTAATTTTTCTTGGAGGTTTACAAAAATAGATGTGCTTTTACAACTTGCTTTTCTCACTGTGAGGTTCCTTTGTAGACAGACATGGAGCTGTTGCTTGGTGATCCTTTCACAGAAGTGTCCACAGACAGACACTGAGGGTCTCTTCTTCTTACCTTGTATATGGTCAGAGCATCATATAGTCAAATACTTGGTTTATTATTCTTTTATTTTAAAGACAGGTTATCACTATGTAGCCCTCTAACTCATGCTGTAGACTGGGCTGGCCTCATAATTACAGAGATCCACCTGCCCCTGCCTCCCAAGTGCTGGGATTAAAGATGTATTTAGCAAGATATACATTTATTTATTCTTATTTTCAGAACCTCAAAAGTCATATTTTGCATATGTATGGGAAATTTCTGGAACCCAAAATTGAATTTCCTTGTTTTGTTTAGTATGCACCTCATAAGAAAGCTTTTGAATTCTCTTGTTTAATTACTACTTGATTGAGAGGTGCTGGATTTTGTAATTTTAACAATTGTTGTAACTGGAGTTTTCCTGCCTTGCCCACAGTCAGGACAAATCTTTGTCACCCACCAGTCCCACGGCCGCTCAGACCCAACCAAGTAAACACAGAGACTTATATTGCTTACAAACTGTATGGCCATATCAGGCTTCTTGCTAATTGTTCTTACAGCTTAAATTAATCCATTTCCATAAATCTATACCTTGCCATGTGGCTTGTGGTTTACCGGCGTCTTCACATGCTTCTTGTTTATGGCGGTGGCTGGCAGTGACTCCTTCCACCTTCCTGTTCTTTCTTTTCTCCTCTGTTAGTCCCGCCTATACTTCCTGCCTAGCCACTGGCCAATCAGTGTTTTATTTATTGACCAATCAGAGTAATTTGACATACAGACCATCCAACAGCAAATTGTGGTAAATGCATAGGCTTCTTTTTCTTGGCTGTTTAACAGTGCTGCAGTGGATGTGGAGGTACAGTATCTCTTCAAGGTCCTGTTTTCAGTTCTTTTGGGTATTTACCCAGTAATGAGATTGCTGGGTCATGTGATGGTTTTTACTTTTTGAAGAATGTCTACACCATTTTTCTCAGTAGCTGCACCATTTTTCAGTCTCAGCAGTTTACAAAGGGCAGTTTTCCCAACACTTGGGAGGCAGAGCAGGAGAATCTCTTTGAGTTGGAGACCAGTCTAGTTTACAGAGCGAGTTCCAGGACAGCCAGAGCTACACACAGAGAAAACCTGTCTCAAAAACCAACCAACCAACCAACCAACCAACCAAACAAACAAACAAACAAACAAACAAACAAAAAAACCCAAAAAGGCTCAGTTTGTACTCACCTCATGTTTCTTTGGCAGTAGCCGGGTACTGGGTACGAGCTGATAGCTCATTGTATTTGATTTGCCTTTTCCTGTGATAACTTATTTTGAACATCTTTTCATAGGCTTATTGGCTATTTGTAGACATTCTCTGGAGATGTATATAGGCTTGTCTAGTCAAGCCCTCTGCTCATTTACATTTTTTCTTTTGGTCATTGTGAAGTTGGGTAATGTGATTGAGTTGTAGGAGTCTGTTCAGTTTTCTGATAATTGACCCCTTTTAAATTCATGGTTACTAAAAACAAAATACTATTGCTGTTAGAATGTCTTGAAGTGTTACTTCTGTTTTCTTTGAGAAGTTGTATAGTTTTAGGTCTTTAACTGATTTTGACTTTTTTTTTGAGACAGGGTCTTGTGTAGTCCAGGCTGGCCTTGAACCTACCATGTAGTTACAGTGATCTTGAGCTGCTGATCCTCCTGCTGTCACCATCCAAGTGCTGGGATGACAGTTATGGATCACCTTGCCTAGTTATGTGGTGTTGAGGATCAAACTCAGGGACTTGTAAGCACCCTGTCCACAGAGCTGTAGTTCCAACCATTTCGAGTTAATTTTTGTATCGAGTGTTATATAAAGAGCATTCCACTGCATATTGATATCCACTCTTTGAAATACTACTTATTGAAGAGACTTCCCTTTCCTTGTGTATTCTTGGCCCTTTATTGACGATCATGTGATTATATACTTGAGGACTCAATTCTGTCTGTCTGTCTCCATGTCTGTCTTTCTGTCAGTAGTATAATGCTTTGATCACGTTAGCTCTGTACTGTATATTGAGGTTAGGAAATGTGAGACTTCCAGCTTTGATTTCTTTTTTTTTTGTAAGATTGTTTTGACTATTTGGAGTCCTTTGAGAGTCCATAAGAATGTTAGGATTTTTTTTTTCTGGGTCTAGTTCTGCAAGAAGACACATTGGCATTTTGGTAGGAATTTCATAGTCTGTAGGTTAGTCTGGTGTTATGAACATCTTAGGTCTTCTAATCCACAAACATAGATGAGATGCTGTCCTACTTGTTTATTTCTTTTGTATTTTTTCAGCAATGTTTTATGTTATAGTTCTTTCAAGTTCTTTAAAGTTAATTCCTAAAAGTCTTACCATTTACTGTATATAAGATTCAGTAATCTACAACTAGCTACTTAGTTTTAATTATTTTCCTGCCTCATTGCTCAATACTTCTAGTATTATATCAGGTAAGTCTTTGTCTTATTCCTCCTCTTAGAGGAAAGGCTTTCAGTTTCTCATCTTTGAATGTGATGTATTATTATTTTTCCAGAAAAGGTTTCACTATGCAGTCCATGTTGACCTCAAACTCACCATTTCCTCCTGCTTAACCTTCCCAAGTGCTGGGATTGCAGGTGTAGACCACCACTTGGCCGACTTCCAGATTTTGGTTTTTGTTTTTAACCCAGGATGGCCTTGAACTCACTAAGTAGAGGAGAATGACCTTGAACTCCTGATCTCCTGCCTCCACCCTCCAAGTGCTGGGATTACAAGTGTGTGCCATTTGTGCCCAATTTGCAGGTTTTTTTGTTTTTTTTTTTTTCTGATTTCATTTATTCTTGCCTTATGTTCTCTGGGGTCATCATTGTGCCATTATCTACCTGTTGACTCATAGGTCTGCCTCTTGTAGGTTGTATTTCCCTTTCTTTGTTTTTTGATATCTCTAAATATTCCTAGATATCAACTTAAAGATGCCCACAGCCTAACACCTCCCTTCCTTCACAAACCCAGGGAGTTTTGTGCACCTGTTTGGTACTCATGCCTTCTTACCAAGACCATTCCCTTCTTGCTGCCACCGTCTTCTGATCCCTACCTTCCAGCTACTGAGAACCCTCTTCCATAGTATGTCAGTGTGTTCAGTGTGCCTTCCACAAACACAGAGCCAGGGCCTGCCTTAACGCCTTTGCTTGTTTCCTCTTGTGCTTAGAGATAGCAGACATTGTACTTCAGTTTGCCTCTGGCATTTGATCTGCCATCTTCCTGCTGGTCAGCCCGAGTTGGCCTCTCACTGTTCCCTGCATGTGAGAGCATACTGCTGCCACCATACCTGTGCTCCGGCCCTTTTCCTCCTGCCCTTGGGATGCCTTTCCTTGTCTTTATCAATGCCTCTGACTTCAAACAAACAAACAAACAAACAAACAAACAAACAAACAAACATTTAGTATGTATGCGCTTGCACATGCTGTAATGTGAGTGTGTGTTGTGTGTGTGTGTGTGTGTGTGTGTGTGTGTGTGTGTGTGTGTGACAGTCAGAGGATCACTTAATGGGAGTCAGGTCTCTCTTCACTGTGTGGGATCCAGGTATCAAACTCAAGTCATCAGACTTAGCAGTAAGTAAGTGCCTTTACCCACTGAGCCATCTAGATGGCCTTCAACATACTTTAAGGTTTGCTTTGAACACCGTCTTTTCTACTAAGTACTAAACTGCCCTGCACACTTTTTTTAAGTTTTAAGTCCTTTATGATTTGACCTCTGTTCACTTAGAAAAGTGAATCCCCAGGATTGGGGTGCACGATGTGAAAATCCTAAAGAATCAAGAAAGTTAAATTTAAAAGAAGGAGGAGGAGGAGAAGGAGTAGGAGAGAGGAGGAGAGGAGGAGGAGGAGGAGGAGGAGGAGGAGGAGGAGGAGGAAGAAGAAGAAGAAGAAGAGAAGAAGAAGAAGAAGAAGAAGAAGAAGAAGAAGAAGAAGAAGAAGAAGAAGAAGAAAGAAAGAAAATGAATGCCATGTATCAAGGCACTCCCCGGGGCCGGGGTGGTCCTGTGATTTACCACATGCTCAGGGAGTCACTTCTTGTTCCTGAGTAGGAATACATACTTTTGTGCACATGTCATTTCCCTTATGTCCTGTCTGTCACTTAATATATTTTTGTTTTTTGTTTTTCATGCTGTGGGTGGATCTGGTGTCAGTGGCCGTTGGAACTAGTTCTGCATAGATAACCCATGTCACAGAGGGGACCTCCATCTACTGAGTTTTGCAAGCAGTTTGACATAGTGGAAAGAGTTGGCCTTTACGTTTTAGTTTTGATGTGTGCCAGTCATGTGAACACCTCATTGTTTTCTGAACCCATTTCCTGGTCTATAAAACAGGGATGATATTTAACTTAAAATACTAACATGAAGTCTAAGTTAGGGCTAGGAGTGATGTGTAAGTTCAAATGCTTGTCTAACATTTATGAGACTCTGGGTTCCATTCCTAGCACCTAAAAGGTCGGGGAGGGCGGACAGCATTGAGATGACTCATCTGATAAATCTGTTTGCCACCAAGTCTGACAACCTGAGTTTGGTCTTCAGCATCCACACGGTGGAAGGAAAAACCTGACTCCTGAAAGATAGCCCCCAACCTTCACATATAAATAAGTCTTCAGTAAATGGTGTTGGGGCTAGATAAAGAAACAGGTAAAGCAGGGACACTTGCTGCCATAGTCCATCCACGGATCTGCCACGTATGATGAAAATGTGGGAAGTGACAGCAGAACAAGATGGGGCTGATGGCAAAGTACAGAGAGCATCTTTCTGCTTCCTGGAGTCTGGTTTGCCAACCACAAACTCTGGCTGGAGGTCAAGAGCAGCATCTCCCTGAGGCTAGCAGGGGCTTCTTCACATTATATACAACACAGGTCACTTCTCCAAAATAAATAATACATGCTTTGCTCCTGTTGTGCTGCTCACCAGCTCCTCCGCAGTGCCTCCCATATTGTCCCAGAATATGACTTTAACAATGAAGATCACTGAGCCTCAGCTGTCAGGACAGATAAATCCTCACTCCTTACTGTGAATGACCAGCCTCTTCCTGACCCCGTCTTCACCTCTATAGTCTCAATTTTCCCTGTGTCCTGTGCAGTGGATATTTGCCAGTATTGATCTGACTGGCCTTTGAACTCTTCTGAACAAGACCTGTCTCACATGAAGATGCAGAAAAGTATAGGTCCTCATTTTCCCTGTCACCTGAACATGAGAATGTGACTCAGGCTCAGTAGGGACCCACTGTAGTGAGTGACATAGAGGCCCCAGGACAGGTGCAGTGGTGGTGTCTTCATGTTATAGTGGCTGTGGGGTCCTCACCAGACTGTTCCTTTGATTGAGTTGGACAGAAGTTCTAGCTCCTACCCTACCTTGGTACTGGCGCAGGTTCAGTGCCTCCTTTTTCTGGCTCATGTTGGATCTGTGAGGTTACTCTTTGTTCTCCTAATGAACTTCCTTTTTTGTTTAAAGGAACACAGTGGATTCTGTCCATTGCACTCATGGAAGCCTTAGCTAAGACCATCTTCTAGCATATAGTTTCCCACTGTGTAGCTTTGCGCCTTTCCTGGAACTCACTTGGTAGCCCAGGCTGGCCTCGAACTCACAGAGATCCGCCTGTCTCTGCCTCCTGAGTGCTGGGATTAAAGGCGTGTGCCACCACCGCCCGGCTCCCACTTACATTTGACTGCCCGCTTTTCTTCTAAACTGGCCATGGTTGCTGTCACTTCTGATAACTTCTACTCTATAAACTGGAGCATGCTTTATCCCATTCTTGATCTGTTTGACCTTTTTTACTTTTTTCAGTAGTAGGGATCAAACCCAGACCTTGAACATGTTGCACAAGCATTTCACCACTGAGCCAAACCTCAGCCCAAATATCATGTAGCCCCTCATTCAGGTTGGATTAGCTACTCAGCATTCCCATGGCATCTTCTGCCTGTCTTGGTTACAGTAATTTGTCACACCATTTTATAATTATCTTTATGTTCCTTGGAGAGACAGGCTAGTATTGATTATCTGTCTCTGGAAAGTAATAAGTATGGTATAAATTTTTCTTGTTGAGGAATGAGAAAGTATTGATTACATACTATATTAAAACTGACTACTTGCATGTGTTTTCTCTGATAAACTAAATGTGTAAGAGCATAGATCAAGTTCTTCATCTTTGCCTCATTTCATAGCACAGTAATCAGCTCTTAGAGTGTTAGAGTCAAGAATGAATGGTACAGCTGTCTCAGGATTTCAGTTCAACAGTTTTTCTGTAACAAAGTTTCTTCTTTGCCCATATAAATAAAAATGGAGTAAAATAGGGTATCGGAATGTGGCCCATAGTGATTGGCATTCTCAGCTCTGACAGGTCTGATGAATATCTGTGCTCAGTTAGTGTCAAGGACAGATGCTACCTCAAGGTCAGGCTAAGTAGAATTCTTAGCTGAGTCACTGACAGTGTATCAGGGGCAGATATGTGGAATATGGTTATTGGTTAGTAGAAAGCTTGCTGAGGCTTCTTCTATTTTATGCATGCACTCTGTGTGTGTACATGCATGTGTGACTTTATTTTGGACTGGCTCAGAAGTTTTCTTCTTTCTGTTTTAGGTCCAAGACAACTTTGACAAGATTGAATTCAATAGAATGTGTTGGACCCTCTGTGTCAAGAAAAACCTCACAAAGAATCCACTACTCATTACAGAAGATGATGCATTTAAAGTGTGGGTCATTTTCAACTTTTTGTCTGAGGACAAGTATCCATTAATTATTGTGCCAGAAGAGGTAAGGTGTGTGGCTTTGGGGAGTTTTTAGATGTCTAGGCACAGAGTAGACCTGGCCTGCAAACATTTGTGTTGATTCATTGTTTATATTAGAGGCAATGGTTTTTTGATCAGAGGCAAAAACAGGTTAAGTTAAAAAGCTTAAGGATTTGGAGATTTGCAGGGACGGTGAGACTCTTCTTGGAATTGCTGTGATTGCAGATGAATCCATCCTCATTATATCTAGGGTATTTGCTCAGTACAAGGGACAACATAATTTTCAGTTCTCGTGGAAGAACTGGGCTCTGTGGGAAACACATAGGATCCAGAATGTTCTCTTGCTGTGTTAGGAGTAGGTACTACTGTTTCAAAGTCTCGATGATGGCTGTTTCCTAGAGCTTTCAAAGCAAATGAAAGCACCTCTGCTGGTCTTCTGGATTATTCCCCCTGAACTTCCAAAGAGCAGACAGCGGGAATAAGAATAAGGTTTCTGTGTTTTCTGGAAACCAAGGATGCAAGAGAGGTTTGACCAGACAAGGACCTTTCTGAATCAAGATGACAATTTCCTGTAGGAGGCAGCTACCTTCATGAAATCGTGATAATGATGTTATTGAGTCCTGTGTCTGAACTTTTGGATCTCGGAGTACTCTGCAGAGCACAGCTAACTGGTCTGTTCTAGATAAGGCCATAACCAGCAGATTAAATTTGTATCCTCTTGTTCCATGCCTGCTCATGTCAATAGTGCCTGGTTGTGAGGCAAGTTTCAGTGCTGGGCAACTAGAGGTAGCATACTATTTTTGTATAAAGCCTGGCCTTTGAAACAGACTGATTTTTGAAACGGGACTTCACCACTTACCCACAGAGTAACAAATTAACCTAATCTGAGTCTCCCCATCTTTAAAATGGAGATTGTTGTTTTCTGCAGTGCACCTTGTGAGACTGAGCAAGGTGACATATATTTAGCATTTGGTGTAGTACCTTGATGCATGCTCTCTACAGAGATGTACTCATGCATTTGGTAGTCAACGAATGGATGGCAAGTTGATGAACAAGTGGGACATGATGAGGGAGGGTATGGCATGTTTGGTGTTGGAGGTAGACTATTCTTGTGGAAAATATACAACTAGAGCTAGTGAGAGGCCAGGGCAAGAGAGAGACATGGAGAAACCACAGGAGTGGGGCAGGCGGAAGCAACCATAGTAGGAGTTGTGAGAGCCAAGGAGAACCTTGGGGCTGTTTCTATAGCAGCAGGAGGAAGTAGATTTGGTAAAGGAAGCAGAACTGGGCAGGCTGTGAGATAAAAGGAGATGCATGAGAATGTTAAATTGCAGAAAAATCAGATAGTGGTAAGAAGGAGCCCCTGGATTTAACAATAGGTAGTTGTTGATAAGGAGGGAAAGGCAGTTTCTCTATGGTAGGGGAACAGTTTCTTACTGTTAAATATGGTAATGCTGTAGGTATTGATGTATGTTAAAGGGGAACTAGAAAGCCACATCTCAGAGCGCTGCCCAGCACAATCCAGAGATTGAGTGGGATAATGGTGGCCCCAAAACGCACTTCACAGACATGGCTGCTGCTCAGAGTTGTGCACATACTATTTTCTTTTTTTTAGAAAAGAATTTTATTATTACTACTACTACTGTTATTATTTTATGTGTGTGAGTGTTTTGCTTGCATGTATGCCTGTGTACCACATGTGTGCCTGATGGTCTTGGGGGTCAGAAAAGGGCATTGGGGGTCCCTGGAACTGGAGTTATGGAAAGTTGTTTGCCATCATGTGGATGTAGACAGTGATCTTAGCTGCTGAGCCATATCTCAAACCCCATGTAAGATTTTAGCATGACCTTTTTTTTTTTTTTTTTGGAGACAGGGTCTTTCTACAGAGCCCTGGCTATCATGGAACTCACTATGTAGAACAGGCTGGTCTCAAACTCAGAGATCTGCCTGCCTTTGCTTCCTGAGTGTGGGGATTAAAGGTGTGAGCCACCATTGCCCAACTTTCCAATATGGTCTTTGAAGATATTTTGCAGCCACACTTGAAATTCCAAGTTTATTCATGTGTTGGAATCAGAGGTGGATGGGTCGCTGACCCTTGACCTTTTGGATTTTTCTGTCACTAAAATATCCTTGGTGGACCTGACCGCCACTTTGTCTTGCTTTCAGAATTAGCAGTTAAGTAGCAAGGGTTGTGTGCTTACTTGGTTTATGGACAAGGCAAATGCTTTCCTGATTTGGGGGCTTTGTCGTCACTGAGCCACTACTGTGGTCAGCTTCTCGATGACTCTGAGGAGCAACAGGACCTGCATGGGCCTTGATGGACCTGATGCTGTCTTTGCTGCAGCCCAGAGCCTAGCCAGATGCTCCTGTGTGCTCACCTCCACTGTTAGGCTGACACGAACAGTTTGTCCTCTTTCAAACATGTTACTCCTGTTTGGGAAGCCAATGGTCTCTCTTGGGTGCAGTGGATCTTGTGTATCGTGTGGGCTCACTACGTGCTTTGCATTGTCAAGTGCCTCTGCATCTCTTAGTGTCAGAATTAGCATGGTGCTGTACTTCTAGCCCTGGGGAAGGCTGAGGCCTGCCTGGTTTACATGGCAGTATCTGTTTCAACAACAGAAGTAGAGTTAGACTCAGAGATGATTCCTGTGGGACAGAGAAGGGGTCACTGGAGCATGTTAATGTGAAATGGCTCCACTGCTGAGTCAGCCCTCTGAGGGTTAACCCATGGCCTGGGGCCCACTGAGATCGGGTGTGTCACCTGCCCTTTGGCAAGCACTGCAACCCCAACTTCACCCTATGTTGTGGAAAACACAGCCACTAAATGTTGCTTCCTTTCTACAAGTTTAACAACCTAAAAACTGTATTTGAGCTGTTTTAGAAATGCAAATTTTTAGAAAATGTAATGTGAGGCCGGGCGGTGGTGGCGCAGCACGCCTTTAATCCCAGCACTCGGGAAGCAGAGTCAGGCGGATCTCTGTGAGTTCGAGCAGCCTGGGCTACCAAGTGAGTCCCAAGAAAGGCGCAAAGCTACACAGAGAAACCCTGTCTTGAAAAAAAAAAAAAAAGAAAGAAAATGTAATGTGAAAACATATTTAAAACATGCAAATTCTTTGTGGGTTTAAATTAAATTCCCATTGGGAATTTTTAAAGTTTTACAAATTCACAGTGTCATACATATGAGAAGCCTAATGTTTATTGCATAGAACTCTAAATAGAATGTGTCTATGTGTATATACATACTCAAATTTATCTGTCTTCTGTCTATCTATCTATCTATCTATCTATCTATCTATCTATCTATCTATCTATCTATCTAACTTTTGACAGAATAAAAATTCAAGCCAAAGGCCTAGAGAAATCCCATTCAGCTTGAGATTTCTTCTTTGTTATTTTTGGTGAAATCTGCTTGGAAGGAGGAAGCAAGCTGCTTCCTGAACTGAATGAGCCTTAGAAATGGTGCAGGGCACTGTAAACCAACCCTGGCACATGACTCATTATTTAGTTTACTTGAATAGTGGAGCATGAGAATGTGTCTCTTTGGCCAGCATAATCAAAATGCCCTTCTGCTGTTTGGTTATGGTAAGTATATGATTTGTCGGAAGTCACCAGGAGAAGATAACAGTTGCTGGGAATAATGGCTTGTGTGTGCTGGGCTGGAAGTCAGCCTCCCAGGGCTTGACGAGTGCCTTTAGGAAGGACGTGATGAACTTGGGAGGCTGCTTTGAGAACTGAGTTGTGGGTAACATTCCTTTTCTGAGTTGCAAACCAAAGGTTACCTGGTGAAGACAGGAGCCCAGAGTTGGACGGTACAGGTGGCCTCGTCCAGATGGTGGGTAAGGCAGAGCTGCGGCTGCCTCCTGACTTGGTCATGGGCTACATTAGCTTGTCAGGCCTCTGTAGTCCCTCTCCTGCACACACACGTGCCCACACACGTGTGCTTCCCTCACTGGATTGGTAAGGTGTCTGCCTGTATTCTTGTTATAAGCTAAGTCATAACCAGCAGCCTAGAGCCTTCTTCTTGGCACCCTTAGGGATTAGAGCTTCTGTGTATGTTAATGCCACTGTCCACTGCTTATTTTACTTTGAACCATTATTTATATAACTCTCCTTTATTACATGGTTGGAAGGTAAGATGGAGCCTCATGTAGCCCAGGCTGGCTTTGAACTCCTGATGTTCCTGCCACCAACACGACCCTTACTGGTTTCTTTTTCTTTTAACTTTTTTTGATGTTGTTTTGTCTCTTCTTGACCATAGTCATTTTTCCTATTATCTTTTCTGCTTTTTTTCTCTTCCATCATCTGTTCTTCCCCGCCACTCCAAAGGTATGAGGGTCTAAGCAGTCAGTGGCATGTCTTCAGCAAGAGAAGGGAAAGGCTTCAGTGTGTTTCTCTTCAACACATAACATGTGTTGACATCTCTCATGCTTTTCAAGGCCTCTGGTAAGCTTTTCCCAAGGGAGTGTCTATCATTAGCTAAGTCTTTAGAACTTGGGATGGTTTTTGAACTTGTGATACTTAGTGAATGTAAATTTCTTTGCCTTCTTTTCCTATTATACTTTATTATTTCACAAATGACATTATAATCACATTAATGGGGATGCAAAGAATAAAACAGAGAAGATGAACCCCAAGTCTTATTTGTAGCTAAAGATTTTCTTTGTTTTTGACAAATGTTTGCCAGAAAATCTGTATGGTGTTTATGCAGGTCCATTTAACTTTGCATTCTTTGCTTTCTCAAATGTAATTTCTCACCCAGGGCCGGGCGGTGGTAGCGCGCCTTTAATCCCAGCACTCTGGGAGGCAGAGGCGGGTGGATCTCTGTGAGTTCGAGGCCAGCCTGGTCTACAGAGTGAGTTCCAGGACAGGCTCCAAAGCTACACAGAGGAACCCTGTCTCAAGAAATTTTTTACTCGGTGTGGAGGGGAAGCAGCATTGATGGTGTGCCTGCCGGGCAGCTTTGTGCAAACTGTTCTCTGTGTGTCTTCTTTTATCTCTTTCGATGATGAGTGTTGTCATCCCCATTTCACAGATGAGGAAACTGGAGCTTAGTTTAGTTCGTGTCAGATGTTAGTTGAGGCCTGCTGTACTTCAGGTGCCCTGCCGAGCTCTGGGAATCCAAAGACAGATGGGGCAGGGCCCTTCTGAGAGGAGTTGAGGAAATGGTGGAGAAGCAAATGAGGCCTGGAAATGGAACAGAGCGCTAAGTGCAGCAGGGACACGGAAGAGGATGCAGGGCCTGCGCTAGTGCTGCTTAGAGCTGGTTAGAGCTGGTTAGAGCTGGTTAGAGCAAGTTTGCTAGGCCAGTGTGAAGGCCCTTGGAGCCTGTTAAAACACAGTGTGGCCTAGAAAGGGTGAGAGGCCAAGCGTGAGGCTTGAAGCAAACAGATGGAGGAGGAGGAACACATTTGTGAACCTTATGGAAAAAAGGTATTTTCTTTCTCTTTCTCCTGTGCTTTTGTTTTGTTTTGATTTTGGAGACAGAATCTCACTATGCAGTTCTGGCTGACCTGAAACAGAGCTCTGTCTGCCTCAGTCTCCCAAATTCTGGGATTAAAGGTGTGTGTCACCACGCCCAGCTAAGTTATTTTCTTTCCATTTCAAGCTTATAGGAAGATAAACATTTTATATCCTGGCTCGGCACACACAAATGTGCACACAAAAACCTGGCTGTCTTGTGGTTGGATTAGAATATTTTCCATTCCATTGCACAAAATACTGGTTGATTTGATGGTGAAAAACACCGGGTCTGGGACTAATGTCAGCAGCATTTTGTTACTGGTTTGATGTGAGTGGTGAGGACCTGGAATACTGGTGTGCGTTTTTGTGGATGGTAGTGCACCAACTGAAATCATAGTGAGGGGAGGGGACCAGAAAGGAAAAGAGATGGGATGGCAATGAGCAGAGGTACATGGTGTGTATGTGTGGAGCTGTTAGAATCAGACCCGTCAATTTGCACAGTGAATATGCTCTGGAATACACCAGATCGAGAGGAAGCATGGGGAAGGTAGGGAGGAGCAATGTTTGAGAATATGTGTAGCACACTCAGAAGAAAAGCAGTGTCACCTGCTCATGTCATCACTGCCTCGTGTCTTTCCTTTTCCTTCTCCCTGGCCCTCGCTATTTTCCTAGATAATGTTTGATGTTTCAAGATTTAGTAAGCCCTTCTGGCTCACACTAGGAATCCAGTCATATTTATAACATCATCAGTGTTCTAATGGATGGAGACATCAGGAAATAAGTAGTTGGTTTACATAGGAAATCTGTAAATTAGGGAATAACTTGTGCATTTGAGATGTTTATTTAATAACTACGAGCTTCCATGTTCTATGTATCAGTGTCGAGAGTTCATCTGTACAATACAGAGTGTGCACGCAGTGGGTTGTCAGTTTTCATTTACTTACTAGGACAGCAGAGAACAACCTCTGGTGTTTTATGTGTATAGCTTTCCCTAGCAATGGGAGTTTCTTTAAAGAGGTATTCTTTTGGAAGTATAAAGAATATTTCCTGCTGGATGGTGGCACATTCCTTTAATTCCAACACTTGGGAGGCAGAGGCAGGCAGAGCTCCGAGTTTGAGGCCAGCTTGGTTTCCAGAGGGAGTTCCAGGACAACCAGGGTTGTTATACAAGAAACCCTGTCTCCAAAAACAAAAACAAACAAACAAACATATATATCTGAGTTGACCCCAATAGTGTGAATAACACAAATGAATACTTGTCTGTCTGTCTGTCTGTCTATCTATCTATCTATCTATCTATCTATCTATCTATCTATCTATACTACCTATCTATACCTAAGAGATTTTCTATTCATTTTACATACCAATCACAGATTTCTGTCCTCCTTCTCCTTCCTCCCCTACAAATGAATACTTACGTTAAAAATACAAAATAATTAGCCAGGTGGTAGTGGTGTACATCTTTGGTTCCAGCACTCAGGAGGCAGAGGCAGGCGGATCTCTATGAATTCGAGGCCAGCCTGGTCTACAGAGTGAGTTCCAGGACAGCCAAAGCTACAGAGAGAAACCCTCTCTCGAAAAACCAAAAACAAACAAAACAAAACAAAAACAAAAAAAAACAAAACAAACCAACAAAAACCCCACAAACCTAAAAAAAAGAATAATTAACTTTTCCCCTACAGATTGAATACCTGCTTAAGAAACTTACAGAAGCTATGGGAGGAGGTTGGCAACAAGAACAATTTGAACATTACAAAATAAACTTTGATGACAGTAAAGATGGCCTTTCTGTGTGGGAACTTATTGAGCTAATTGGAAATGGACAGTTCAGCAAGGGCATGGACCGCCAGACAGTGTCTATGGCCATTAACGAAGTCTTCAATGAGCTTATCTTAGATGTGTTGAAGCAGGTAAGAGGACCGTGACACTGCTCTCCCTCGTCTTTCGAGTTTGATGTGGGAAACAGAAGAGCTTCCTTCCCTCTCCCCTGCCTCTCCTTCCCCCTGCCTTCTTTTCTGGAGAGATGGTGTAAGTCACTTATACTCCTTAAATGATTTAGAACAAAAATAAAGTTCCTATTTTCTCTTTATTAGAGTTTTAGAATTCACCCCCGCCTTGCTGGGATATGGAAGATTGAACCCCAAGGCATTATGCATTCTAGACAAGCTCTCTACAATTGAGCTGTCTCTCTGGTTCTAGGCTCGTGTTTTAGAGTTTCCAGCACAGTTTTGAAATACAGTTAAGAATTGAGAAGTTACTATTTTTGAAGGGACTGTTCAAATCTCCAAACTATTTTTAAAAAGTACTCTCATATTTTTAACAGAATTAGAAAAACACCTTTACCTTCAGAAAGAGATACTTTTATATAGCAAAGTTGTATTTATCTTATCAAACTTTTTTTGTTGTCTCATCACCCAACATAGTGCCTGATATGCATGTAGGAACCAAATACTAAATAGAGCATCTGTCTGTCTGGTCGGTCCCCCCCTCCCTGCCTGTCTTGAGACAGGTTCTCACTCCGTAGCTCTGGCTAGCCTGGAAGTCATTATGTGACCAGGCTGGCCTCAGATCTGCCTGCTGGGGTTGAAGGTGTGCATATACACATCTTTCAAGCATTTTACATTAATATATTGAATAATAACTCTGCTTTCGGGTTTCCTTACTTAGCTCCTTTCTTTGTTCAGTAGGTAATTATTATTGTCTTTGTTCTTTTTTTCTGATGGAGTCCATCAATAAGCATTTATTAAGGCTTAACTTGTACAAGGTTTTGGTATTTCAAGGAAGTATGTGACACAGCTCTGTTCACATACCTATGTGTCTCCTTTTGGTGCCAGGAAATTCCAGACATTTTCGTATATCTATAAATATTTCAACAAATGTCTTAAAAGGTAAAGCAATTTAGGAAAATTTACTGTGTATCAATACCAAAGGTTCTGTTATCTGTGTGTAACTTGCAGAGACTCTCTGAGATGTCTAAAATTACATGTAAACCTTTGTATGTCGCTGTGTGGATTTGACTGGGGATCATGCCTCTGGCCTTCATAGATCCTCAGAGACTCCAGTCCATGATCCACATGAGTGAGAACCGTTGACATTTGTGTATTTAGCTCCAGGTATCAGATAGTGGAGTAAATAAGGCAATCAAAGAAGGACCGTCAAACTCTTACACATAAAAAAAGCACACACATCTACATTAGGTTTAATCTTTCATAGGGTTACATGATGAAAAAAGGCCACAAACGGAAAAACTGGACTGAGCGGTGGTTTGTGTTAAAACCCAACATCATCTCCTACTTTGTGAGTGAGGACCTGAAAGATAAGAAGGGAGACATCCTCTTGGATGAAAACTGCTGTGTGGAGGTGAGTGGTGGCTTCTCTGCATGCTTGTCCTCTGCTGCCCCCTGCTGTCTACAGACTTTCTCGTCCTCACTCTTCCAGATTAAACCTTCAAGTAAATGTCCAAGTGGACATTTCCAAAATAAAGTATAGTCACTGTGACTTCTAATCTAAACCAAAATTAAAGATGGCTGACAAAATGTGTACTTAATATGAATTTATTTTCTGCCTTATGCTTGGGAATAAAGTATTATTAAAAATAAATATTAATATTAAATAATAAGATTAAATCTGAGAGATTTGTATTTAAGGAATCATTTATTGAGTAAAACCAAGTCATTAAAAAGGCAAAAAAATGCAGTAAGATAATATTGGAAATTATCAATAGACTAAAAGATCTGGGGCATTTTGATTAGAGCAAATAGAAGAAAATTGATCAGTAAAATTAAGTACTTTGGGTGATGTTTTTCTTTTTTGGGAAGATAGGGTCTTGGGTAGCTCAGGTTGTACTTAAAGTCGCTATGTAGTCAGAGATGGCTTTGAATTCCTTATCCTCCTGCCTCTTCTACCCCAGGTGCAAGGATTACATGTGCTACCACACTTTACCTTGTTTTTGGAGACAGAGACACATTTATGTATTTATTTATGAGACATGATCTCATATAGTCTGGGTGGTTTTAAACTTGCTATGGCCTTGAACGCTTGATCATTCAGCTGCTTTCTATACAGTGCTAGGATTATAGATGTGAACCTCCATACCTACCTTGAGTGACTTATTTCATAGCTGTTAATTCTGTAAAGATGTGAAGTCCTCAAGAATGTAACTTCTGTTGGGTGAGGTGGCACATATCTGTAATCCCAGCACTCAGGAGGCTGGAGGATCTACTTAGCCAGGGCTACATAGCGAGACCTTGTCTTAAAAAAAAGTTTTTTAGGCCGGGCGGTGGTGGCGCATGCCTAGGCGGATCTCTGTGAGTTCGAGGCCAGCCTGGGCTACCAAGTGAGCTCCAGGAAAGGCACAAAGCTACACAGAGAAACCCTGTCTCGAAAAACCAAAAAAAAAAAAAAAAAGTTTTTTAGATTTGATTTGTATATGAACCACCACTTGTGTCTGTATTTATTGAAGAACATTTAAAATATGGGAGTTCACACTCACCTATAGAAATAGTATAGAGATACATTAATGCTCTGGGGTAAGGAGTGCCAGCCAAGGGGCTTGCTTATATTCAGCTAAACTGAGACCTAGAAGATTACTATAAGCCCTACCATTTTACTCCTAAAGACAGAGTAAAGAACCACATAAAGAACCGCAGGGCACTGGTAGTAACACCCCAGGTGAAGGAAAAGCCATAGCAGGCAGAGGTCTCCTCTAACAGTTATGTGGGTGTCCCTTCCAGGGTTCTTGCAGGGGGCATGCTCAAGTGAAAGAATTGTACTCCAGAAAGCAGAGCGTAGGGTCCTCTTGTCCTCACCAGCCATTATAGTTCTTCCTTTGTAGATGTGGCCTCTCACTCAGGGGTCATTGTAGTCACACACGAGGCTGCCTGGGACACAGCATTAGTAAATCAGATATTTGCATTTGTCAGTGTTTTTCATTGGCATTGAGTTTCAGTTAGATTTGTATAAATAGTTAAGAAATGAATTGAAAAACATAAGAAGAAAACTTAAGCTGAGTGTAGGTGGCACATGTCTGTAATCCCAGACATGTGCTCTTGAGAAACTGGGCCCAAAGGGTCATGAGTTCAAGATTGGCCTAGTGTACATTGTGAGACCCTGTCTCCATAAACAAACTGATAGTTTCCTCTTCAAGGACTACGCTTCCCAGATTCCCTCGAGGACTGTGGAAGTCATTGCCACCCCTAGAAGAGGCCATATCCCATCTTCCTCTGTGGGTATTTGGGCATCTGCACTTGTGGGTGACAAAGATGCCCCCTCTCCACGAATAAACATAGTCGGTCCCACCTAAGGTCAGGTCAAGCTGCTTTCTGCCTTCTCTCTGCAGCTGCTTTTTAATCATCTCACACAAGGAAGAAGAAAAGTTTAAAGCACTAATCATGCTTCTGTTTTAGTCTCTGCCTGACAAAGATGGAAAGAAATGTCTGTTCCTAATAAAATGCTTTGAGAAGACCTTTGAGATCAGCGCTTCAGATAAGAAGAAGAAACAAGAGTGGATTCAGGGTAGGACATTTTTTATTGTTTTCTGTGAAAAAACTTGAGAGCAGAACTGGGCACAGGCACACGTTTTTTAATCCTAACACTTGGGAGGTAGACACAGGAGGATCAGCCTGGGCTACTTTAGATCCTGCCTAAAAAAAATACATCCCCCCCCCAAAAAAAAATGATGAATGTTCCAGCTTTCTGTTTTCAAATCTCACAGTGTTGTTTCCTTATGTCATGGCTATTGCTACATTCGAAAGAAAACACGAGTTCCCCCTTTTTTTGGTCAATTTATTTGCATACTGCCTTTGTGAGGGATAAAACTATATTTTAAGTCTTACTATCCTAATCCTTGAAAGGTCCCCCCCTCTTTAGGCTTATGAAAAATGTTAGAGATCACTTTGAGATTCTGTTCATATGCAAGGCAGAAAAGGAATTTATGGAGTGGTTTTGAACACATCAAGAGTTTTTTTTAAGTAACTCAGGAAATCAATAACTTGAGAGAGCATTGTGCTAAGCATAAAAGGAAGTGAATGATGTGTAGACATGTCCATTTGCTTAAAATATCTCAGAAGAAAGAGAAATGGTTAGCCTTAGTTGCTGATGGCCAGGAACCCAGAGCTTGGAAGATAGGAGCAGGCAGAAACTTTCCTGAATGTCTGTTCATACTTCTTGAATTTGAACAGTAGGTATTAGTAATCCAAGAAATTAAATTTAAATGGTTGAAAACACCAAGAGCCAGGTATGGTGGTTCAAGCCTGTGATCCCACCACCCAGGAGGCAGAGGCAGTGGATTGCTGTCAGTTTGAAGCCAGTCTGGGCTACTTAATAGGTTCAGGCCAACTTCAGTTATAGAGTCAAATTCTGTTTCAACAAACCAGAAAAGTTGCTGGGGAGATGGTTCAGTGATTAAGAGAACTGACAGGTCCTCTAGAGGACCTGGGTCTGACGTCCAGCACCTACATGGTGGTTTACAACCATCTGTAACTCCAATCCCAGGGGATCTGACACCCTCCTCTGACCTCTGTGGTCATCAGACACATACATGATGCACATACATATATGTAGACAAAACACTCATAAGTATAAGAAAAACAGAAAATAAATGAGATTTTTATGTGAAATATATGTATGTAAATGATATGCATCTGGAATATACACGTGTCTTACAAAGTCCTTTGTGTGCTGTGCTGTATGTAGATTTCCAAAAAATGGCAATGACTGTGATATGTGTGTAGGTCATATACAGATAGGGAGGTGGTTTCATAAGACGTAGATGAAGACAGAATCAGGGTAGCAGCCTGCACATCAGATGTTAGGAACTTTGATTGTCTGCCCTTAGTGTGTCTTAATTTCATTTGGCTTTTAAAAACTGTTGGTTGTTACTGTGTGTATGGGCACCTGTGGCTCCCAAGGATCAGATTATAGATTGTCTACAGGCTTACCTGCTGAGTCATCTTGCTGGTCCTTATTCAGGAGTAGAAAAGGGCCAGGGGGTTGGTATCAACACTTGGTAACCAGAGACAGCAGGGTTGCTGTGAGTTTGAGGGCAGGACCAAGCTAGGCTACACAGCAAAGCCCTGTCTCCAAAAAAAAGTACGTGGAAGGGAGTAGAAAGTGTCATAAGTTTTTTTTGTTGTTGTTTGTTTGTTTTGGTTTGTTGAGATGGAGTTTCTCTGTGTAGCCCTGGCTGTCCTGGAACTCACTCTGTAGACCAGGCTGACCTTGAATGCAGAGATCTCTGCCTGCTGGGATTAAAGGCCCTGCTCTGTCATAAGTTCTTAAGTGTGTCCTGTAGTGTTCCCAGTGAAGTGTCTGTAAGCACAGGTGTGCAGCTGTGGACCTGCACTCAGAAGAGACTTTGGTGTGAATTTTCCTCATGTGGGAGCTGGAGCCGCGGATGCCTCTCTGGCCGTACCACTGCTCACTGGCAGGATCAGAACGTGCTCACGTCTCACCCCATCACTCGAGTGTTAGACATGAAAGCACAGTTCCTCCTCTTCTGTCCTAGCCATCCACTCCACTGTCCAGCTGTTGAAGCTGGGCAGCCCCCCACCACACAAGGAAGCCCGCCAGCGTCGGAAAGAGCTCCGGAGGAAGCTGCTAGCGGAGCAGGAGGAGCTGGAGCGGCAGATGAAGGAGCTCCAGGCCGCCAATGAAAACAAGCAGCAGGAGCTGGAGAGTGTGAGGAAGGTGGGTGCAGGGCAGAGAGGTCTGGGACGCGGCAAGGGCAGGCCGTCCTGTGTAGTACTGAAGCCACACAGCCTTGTATATTCGGGTTATTTGATTCTGGTTTGGACTGAAGATACTCAGAGTGAAAGGCAGTTCACTAGGTCCCTTCTTGTCTGACCTAATGGGAACTGAAGCCAGGCTTTGGCCATCATTCTTCCTACCTCCTATTTATTTATTTATTTATTTATTTATTTATTTTATTGTTTTTTTTTTTCAAGACCGGGTTTCTCTGTGTAGCTTTGCGCCTTTCCTGGAACTCACTCTGTAGCCTAGGCTGGACAAGTTCAGGAGGAGGTTTGGTGACCTGAGTTCTCAGGAAGTGTGTCCAGCCCCTGGGCCTACTAAAGCTCTTAGCTGTCCCTCCTGTTCCCTCTCTGTCCTTAGTAGATGGTGCTGTAGGACACAGACTTGAACCATCTTTATATATGTTCACACGTGCTCTGATTGCTGTGTAGGACACACACAGAGGTAGAACTGAGCAGAACCTCAGCCGGATCTATAGTCACCAAGGCTGGGCTGATGGAAAAGCCACTGTCTGAATGATGCTGTTCACTCTGCTATAAGAGGACAAGCTCTAGGACTTGGCAGTTCCCTGCTGCAGCCGGAGGTGGTGTACTTCAGCTTTACAAACGGTGCTTTGTCTAGAACTAGTCATGTGTTTCTGAGGGAAGTCAGCGGTGGTGTTTACTCTAGGCCCTTGTTTTGCTGCTCTCAAGGTCTTCTTGTCGTTCAGTGGTTTTACTGTGATGTTTGTGGGTGCTGCTGTTGTTTTTAAGACAGGGTCTTAATATGCAGCTCTGGCCGGCTCAAAGCTAGCTGTGTAGACCAGGCTGGTCTCTAACTCAGAGATCCGCTTGCCCCTGCCTGGAATCAAAGGCGTGGCCACCATGTCTGGCACTGTCTTTGTTTTTGACCTATTAAGAATTCAGACTGTGGACCAAGGTAAAAGTTTCAACCTATTTCTTCAACTATTTTTCTCCCTTTCACTCTGTCCTTATATTCCATTGAACAGATATTGTGCATGAAGTGCCTGCATTCTCTGCAGCTGTTTTATTTTGTTCTTTGTTCTTCTGGTTGCATAATTCCTGTGCATCTCTTTAGTGGAGTCTTCTTGCAACCCAGATAGATTGTGTAGTCCTTCTAGTTGATTTAAAAAAAATAAATAAATAAATAAGGTCTTGTAGCCTGGGCTAGGCTTCAGCTCTCTACTTAGGGAGGCTGGCTTTGAACTTCTCATCTTCTTGCTTCCACCTTCCAAGTTGAGGAATCCTAGGCTCCAGCACACCTGCCCTGGCTCCCTGGCTTCCTGAAGCTGTACAGGTTCTCCAGCCGAGCTCTAGCCCCAGCCCTCTAGAAGATGGGTGCTGGGAATTGAACTCAGGACTTCTGGAAGAGCAGTTGGTGCCCTTAACCTCTGAGCCATCTCTCCAGCCCCATTTGGTCCTTTTAAATTTGAGTCTTTATTGATATTCTCTGCTCAATGGGGTATTGTTATTCCTTCCATTATGTCTTTAACCATGACTTCCTTTTATTCTTTTTAGTGTATTCGCAGTAATGGCTTTGTAGCTTTGCCTCCTGGACTTCTTCAAAGGCAGTATCTGTTGACTGTTTTTTCCTGCTTGTGGGTTCCACTTTCCTGTTTCTCATACTTTTTTTAGTTGAAAACTGGATGTTTTAGAAGATAACGTGTTGTAGGAACTATGGATACCAGTCCTGACACCTGCCCTCAGCTTGTCATTGTTTGGTTATTTATTTAGTGACTCGGCTGGACGATTTCCTGGACCCTTGTGGCCTTTCAGTCTGCTGCTCCTCAGTGACATAGGCTGGGGTATGCATGGCCACAGTCACCTGGAATGACCTCCAGACTGCTCTCCTTCTCTCCTCCCTGTTAGCTGTCTACCTTTGTTGTGGTCACCCCTACCTGCCAGAGTTCACTGATTCCTGGGTTTTTGATTTGTTTTCTGCAGCGCCCTTGAAACCAACTAACCTCACAGTCTGGAGTTAAGTTCAGGCCCCTGTTCTCTCCAGGCAGTCTTTGAGACTTGTTCCTGCCACAGGAGGGCTCTGCTTAGCTGGGCCTTCCTGGTTCTGTTAGACTTAACTAGGCTGGTTGGGTTGCTGCCAGCCTCCTTTTAATTCCTTTAATTCTTCATTGTTTTCAACTGTGTCCTTAGATTTGTACATCTCACATAACAAAGTCACTACTTTCGGTGAAAGCCTACCTTCCTCCTTGAGCAAAACTTCCAGAAAAGGCTGGGTGTGTGTGACGACACATACCTGCAACTCCACACTTGGGAGGCTGAAGCAGGGGCTTGCCAGTTGTGTGAGCTTGGGTGGAGACAGCACCAGTCTTTTGGATCTGTATTTCTGCCTCAATAGCCTCTGCTACGAAGCAGAGGACACAGCCTGCTGGCACCTCTGCTTTCTTCTCCTGGGGAGCTTTTGCCCCCCACGTGAGTAAGACCCTGGTGAGCAGGCCTGCCTTCTGTAGCCTGAGCTGTGAGCAGCCTGCAGAGGGCGCTCTTGTCTCTGGTTCCATCTGCCAGGAGTGGTACTTCCTTCTTGCCCAGGAGAGTGAGGGAGTGTTCTGAAATCCAGCCGATTGTCTTTTGTTGCTGTTTGGTTTTCAGTGTTTTTGTTTGTTTGTTTGTATTTTGTTTTTGAGGGTAGGATCAACTGGCGCCTTGTGCATGCTGGGCAGACACTCTGCCATGGAACCCCAGCCCCAGCCTATGAGGATAGGTTTTCTTAGATGGATAGTATTCTCCTTTGGTGTATGCCCTTAGGGTAGTCTGCAAAGCTCCACTGTGTTTTCTTTTGTTTTTTAAAATAACTTTCATCAGTTGTTCCTGGGGGTGGGGGGCTGTGGGTTGAGGAAGCTCCCTGAGTCGTCCATCTGGAAGCTGAATCCTGGTTAACTGATGTGAGGAACAGTGTGCTAGGTGACAGTACCATAGAGAGCCCAGAACTAGTCAAACTATGGGAGTGTAGCCGGAAATGATGGTGGCTCAGTGGCCATCCGCACATTCTCCGTGCACAGTGTTTAGAATCAAGTCATTCATACCTACTTGTTTTATCTGCTGGCTGGGGAGACTGGATGGCATTCCAGTGTGTCTCACAGCCTGTGTTTAGTTTTTATTGACTGGTTCTCTCATGTGCTTAAGCAGGGCTTTCTCTTCCACTGTAATGACCCTGCTTTTCTGGGGATGGGTTTTGATTGATTGATTAGAAACTGGAGGAAGCAGCATCTCGGGCTGCAGATGAGGAGAAGAAACGCCTGCAGACTCAAGTGGAACTACAGACCAGGTTCAGCACGGAGCTGGAGCGGGAGAAACTGGTAAGGCCGGAACCATCGGCTGTAGCCTGGCTTCGCTGTGGCTTTCGGTGGCTACTGGGGGAGCTGTGTGTTTGTGCATTATACTTATTGAGCACCTTCTGTGTGTCAGAGGGTAGAGGTAAAGGATGGGCACTTTGTTTTCCAGACCCCTGAGAGAATCGTATGTAATTTGGTCATACATGCTTGGTTAACATGGTTACGTGTCTTTGAGGTGTCCCTGTTAACCAGGATCCTTTTCCTTCTCAAAAGACTTGTAGTTTGGACAGTAACTAGCTGTGCGAACATAGAGTGAGCACTGAGACCTCTGGGCTCTGGTTGCTGCTGTGGCCATGCCAAGGTCCAGGTTGCTTTGTGGAGTTAGCTGGTTGCTGGGGCACTGCTGTGCCGAGCTCAGGGCCTGCACATGGTCTGATGTTACTGTTAGTCACTTGTAGCTCAGAGGTGAGAGTCCTGTCTGTGTTGAGGAAGGCGGGTGTGATGTCTGTGAGGATGCCCAGCTGCCCTTCCTCCTTGCTCGGTCTCCCTGAGCACGAGTGTGATGATGTGTGCTTCCTGAATTAGGGTCATTCTGTGAGCTCTCGGCTCTCCTGAGAACACAGTGAGCTAGTGTTAGTGACGTAGTTCATAAACTGCAGAGACATACACCAAAATGTGTGACAGTGTGTGTGTCAGGGTCCTGTGCCTCACACACGCTAAGTAAACACTTCACCAGTAAACTCTGCCCCAGCCCTATCTTTTTTTAAGACAGGGATTAAAACCTCCTCAATCCAGAAGGAAAGCCATGCACTTGTTAGATACTGGTGCCCAGGGATGGGGAAGGAGGTAGAAGTGTGAGACTTGCAGCTCATCTAGGCTGCTCTGCCTGGACAAAGGTTCACTCTTTCTTTCTTTCTTCTTTCTTTGTTTCTTTTCTTCTGAGACAGGGTTTCTCTGTGTAACAGCTCTGGCTGTCCTGGAACTCACTTTGTAGATCAGTCTGGCCTCGAACTCACAGAGATCCAACTACCTCTGCCTCTCAAGTGCTGGGATTAAAGGTGTGTAACACCATCACTGCCCAGCGTGGCTTGCTCTTTCTTAAGATTTGATAAAGAGGTTTATAGAATAGAATTTCAAGAGAAATTACACTAGCCCCCCCCCCCCAAAAAAAAGCACCCTCTTGACTTGGATAAAAATATAGAGTACAAAGGCTGGAACATATATAGAACAGGAGGGCAGAATTTGGGTGTAGCTTATTTTCTTGCACTCCTAGCGCTGGTATCTGGTATATGTTCTCATTTCCTCCATCTTTAGCTCGAGGGTAGAGGTGGGATGGGTGCCTTGCCCTGGGGAAGAAGTTGCCTGCCTTTAAGCAAGACGACGACGATCCTCTTCTCCCTGCAGATCAGACAGCAGATGGAGGCGCAGGTTGCCCAGAAGTCCTCGGAGCTGGAGCAGTATCTGCAGAGAGTGCGGGAGCTGGAAGACATGTACCTAAAGCTGCAGGAGGCCCTGGAGGATGAGAGGCAGGCCCGGCAGGACGAAGAGACGGTGCGCAAGCTTCAGGCCAGGTGCAGACTGCTCTGCAGCCCTCGCCCAGGGGCTCTGCTTGCTCTGGAGTCTAACACTGACCGAACGGGGCCCAGCCCATGTGTTGTCCGGAGACTGAATGTCGGCTGGTTGGGTGTGTGTTCTGGTCCTGGGGTACAGACACCTTCACTTGGGGTCCAAGGAAGGACCTTGTACCTGAGAGCCTGTGGTGGTTGTGTCTGCTGAGGTGCACTTGTTCTATTCCCAATGTCTATCAGCCAGGTCAGCTTTGGTGGAAACTTGGTTTGTCACTGTGTCCAGACCTGAGTGACCCTTGGTGCAGAGGCAGGGCTGCCTCAGGCCAGACGTGGCAGAGGTTGTGTGGATAAGGAGGGAATATGCACTTCCTGTTTGATACCATTTCTTCAATAGCTACTAACTTGTAATCCAAGTTTTAAAAGTCTTGAAACTAGATTCATCCCTTCCCTGAACTTATAAAATCAAATTTACAGTTGTGATGCTCATATTCTCAGAGAAAAATTTTACTTTAGGTCTTTGTAACATCAGAGAGGACAGAGTAAAAGGAGGAGCCCAGAGGGACGCGGAGCTGGCTGGGGTAGCTAGCTCCCCGTTGGCTTCTCGGTGACGCCTTGGGGGAGGCAGTGTACAGGTACCTGACCTGGGGCACCTCCTCCCGTCTTTGGGAGCACTCAGAAGGTGCGCGCTTAGAATGTGTAGAGCTGCCAGTGCTCATGGGGAGAAGCAAAAGATGCTGTCCAAACCTGGGGAAAGAGGGAAGAGCTAATGAGATGGCTCTGCAGGTGAAGGAGGCTTGGCACTGTGAACCCGACGTTCCCATTCCAGCTGCCGCCCACGTGAAGGCAGGAGATGACTGGCTCACAGAGTTCTCCACCGACCTCCACGCTCATCCCATAGCACACACACTCACACACTCACACACAGACACATGGTAATAATTTTTAAAATGTTAAAATAGAAAAATAAACTGGAGAAAGGAGTTGGCCAGAAGTGGCAGGGCGGGTGAGATGTTCAGTGAGTGAAGGCATTTGCATCAAGCTTTATGACCTGAGTTTGACCCCGAGGCCCACATGGTGAATGGAAAGAACCAACCCCTAAAGTTGCCGTCTAGTCCCCACATGTGCACCTTGGCATGCAGCCACACACAAAACAAACAAGTGCAATTAAAAGACATCACATTTATCATTTGATTTGGGGCCATCGAGATGACTCAGTGGACGAAGCCACTTCTGTATAAGTCTGGTGACCCAAGTCCAATTCACGGAACCCACATAGGGATGGAAGGAGGGAAGCCGCTCCAGAATTGCCCTAGCCAGCTACTTGGAGCGGCCCCTGGTGCTGTTGACAGTGGCATTAGCAGGTCATTCAGGGGAAGGTGCGAATCCCATGTCACTTCCAAAGAGTGGCTCTTGAGTGACATGAGACATATTTTGAGCCACTGATTTGTTCTGTGCCGGGAGCTGATAGGTTACTCTCGTGCAGAGTCCACGGGGAAGGCATGCTGTGCTTCAGTAGTCTTGAAGGGAATTAGATATAACACAACAGAGGTGAAGTCGCAGAAGCCAGCTTACTCAGAAGTTCACTGAGGTATGGGCTCTCCCGTGTGGAGTGACGATGCTCTCTGCAGTGGTGACTTTTCTCTGTTTCATAATGATGAAAGCCACTTGGGGGAAGGGGTTTCCTTTGGCTTGTGGTTCAGAGGGAGAGTCCATTATTGCTGGGAAGGCATGGCATGGTGGCGGGAGCAGGAAGGGTCTATCACATTCCACCTGTGAGAGGAACAGGAAGTGAGGTGAGGCTACAGAGCCTGCACCCTGTAGCACAAAGGAATGGAAATGGGCTAGAAGAGGGTTGGCAGAAAGGCCCTATGGATCTTTAATTAATTAATTTATTTATTTTTGTCACTAAACTAAAGTTGATTTTCATTTTTAAGACAGATCTCACTATGTAGCCTCAGCTGGCCTGGAACTTGGTATGTAGACCAGGCTGGTTCAGACTCTCAGATCCACCTGTCTGGGCCTCCAAAATGCTGGGATCAAAGATGTATGCCACTATGCCTAGCTTGGAGTTTGTTGTTTGTTTGTTTTGTTTTTTTTCCTTTTCTTTTAGACAGCATTTCTCTGTGTCGCCCTGGCTGCCCTGGAACTTACTCTGTAGACCAGGCTGGCCTTGAACTTGCAGAGATCCACCTGGCTCTGCCTCCCAAATGCTGGGACTAAAGGCGTGCACTACCACTGCCCAGCTAGAAGTTTGGTTTTTTTTTTTTTTTTTTTTTTTTTTTTTTTTTTTTTTTTTTTTCGAGACAGGGTTTCTCTGTGTAGCTTTGCGCCTTTCCTGGAACTCACTTGGTAGCCCAGGCTGGCCTCGAACTCACAGGGATCCGCCTGCCTCTGCCTCCCGAGTGCTGGGATTAAAGGCGTGCGCCACCACCGCCCGGCAGAAGTTTGGTTTTTAATGTATAATTCTGAAGATTATCTGATAGGAAATTCAGAAGCAAACTTTTAACATTTTACTGGAAAGTTCTGGAAACTGAGCCATAATCGATCTCATTATAACTTTATTCATTAAAGGTTTAGATTTGAGCCAGGCATGGTAGTATGTGCCTATAATTCCAGCACTCAGGAGACCGAGGCAGGAGGATTATTGTAAGTTTGAGGCCACCCTGCTCTGTATACATAAGGCCCATCTCAGAAGTCCAGCCAGCCAGCCAAGTTTGGATCTTGCTCATGTCTGCATTCCCAGCAGCTAGGGCAGTACCCAGCACAGGGTGAGTTGGTTAAGCTCCCAGGGAATTACTGCTGTTCTTTTTGAGAAAGTGTCTTATATATCCCTGGCTGTCCTCAGCCTTGCTATCTAGCTGCAGCTGACCTTGAACTCCTGATATTCCTGCCTCCACCTCCTAAGAGCCGGATTACAGACACGTGCCATAACTGTTACTGGCTGCGAGCCCAGAGCTTTGTTCAAGCCGGGCAAGCCCCCTGCCACCCGAGCTACAGCGCAGGCCCAGGGAATAGTCTGTGAATGGCTGACAGGATCCTGTTGTACCTGGTGAGGTAGGCGCCAGCTGCTCCCTTCTAGCTGCTGCTGCTCCCTTCCAGCTGCTGCTGCTCCCTTCCAGCTGCTGCTGCTGTGTTGTTCGTGTGTTTGAAGCAGAGCGGGCGCGCCTGGGTTCGTAGGTGAGGTGTGACTATTTAATTCCCGTGTCTGGTGCTTTCTGTCTGTCTGAGTTTAAAGTGGTATTTTACTGTGTTGAACTTTCAGTTTTTCATCTGTAAAATAAGGGAGATGGCCAGCTTTAGAGTTGTGAGGCTGAGGTTAGATATTGCAGCCTTCTCCTTTTCCCTTGTCCCAGGTGGGGACAATATATCAAGGACAGAGCTAAGAAAATGTTGAAAGAAAGGCTAGAACGACAGTGTTAGGCCAAGAAAATATCAAAAACGAGTAGAGGGCTCAGCAGTTAGGAGCACCTGCTGCTCTTGGGGAGGGCCAGGGTCCCAGCGCCCAGCGCCCCCGTGGCAGCTCACAAGTGATGCTCCCGCCTTAGCCTCCGAGTGGCTGGGATGACGGAACGCACTTGGCTGATCCTTTCTCTGTAAATGAGGAAGCTGAGAAACAGGAAGAGTGGAAGTGCTCAGGTCTTTAGTAAGAGGTTAGTTTGCAAACCACAGAAACCAGCGGGGATGAGGGAAGGCCAGAAGATGATTTAGGGGAATGTTCTTAAATAGTCTCCAGTCCCATGGAGGGAAGGTGGCCAGGCAGGAAACAAGCAGGATGGGCCTGGGGTTGCCATGGACACAGGCACTGGGTGCCGGTTGCCCCTGCCACCGCTAAGAGAAATTCTCCATTGTCTTTGGTTCTGTGTCAGAGTTCCAGGAGGAACAACTGCTTTGCCAAGCTCAGTTCTTGTTCCTCCAGGCTCTGCTGCCAAGGCCATGTTCTGGATGGTGGCATCTATACTGGGAGGTGGGGGTCCACCTTCCACAAGACCCTACTGTGCTGATTCTCCAGCTGCATGAGGGCAGCCTCACCCCAAAAAGCCTCCCCTCCCTCTGTACGTCAGCACCAAAGGGAAATGCAGCGGCTCTTGCAGTCTGACTCCTGGTTGTCCCAGAGAAACTATTCCCAGTGTATAATGCATAGCTGTGAATTCAGAGTCATGCCAGCTCGTCTGCAGTGCTGGGCTAGTGTGGCTGCTGTATTCCAGGAGACTTCCAGGGAGCCCAAATGTGTCTGGGGGACAGTGTGGCCCTTGCCTCTCCTTGCTGCTGTAGAGAGCAGATGCTGCAGGTGGTGGTGGCTGCCCTCCCATGACTTGACTGTGTGGCTCCTTGTTAAGACTTGTGTCCTGACCAGTGCTGGCATCTGACCACACTGTCTGCGTCTTGAGTTCAGGTTTGGCCTGTGTGTTGGTTTATTTATTTAAACTCGAATGCAGTTGGCTAGTCCAAGTCAGGCTATTATTGCGCTAACACTTTGGCGTCACACATCTGTGTTCAAGTCCATCGTGACCTGTGCAGTACACTTGCAGACATATTGCTTCGTCTGTGACGAGGGGCCAGTACCTCCTGGATTGCTGGTAATAGGTCTTTATTAGATGAAGAATGTTTTAATGTTGTAGGAGCGAGGCAAGCTGCAGAGCTTGGCCCCACCGTCTGGCAGGTAGATGATTTAAGTCGCACTTCTTCATCTCAAGGGTGACTGCTAAAGGCCCGTATGTGCTCTCTGTGAACCAGTGGGGAGGACACACTTGACTCAGTTCTTGGCGGACACTCGGCGTTGTACACTCGGCGTTGCCTAATGGTAGTTTACTTTTCCCTTCCTAGAGGAAGACTAAGGACGCTTAGAGAAGGGCATGTGAGCTGCTCCCTGACGTGTGATAAACTCTCCTTTGGCCTCCAGGCTCCTTATAAAATGGGGGGCATTAGATGACTGTCCTCAGAAGGGGGTCCCCAGCAGGATGTGACCCCCAAGTCTCCTCTGCATTCCAGGTTGTTGGAGGAAGAGTCCTCTAAGAGGGCAGAACTGGAGAAGTGGCACCTGGAACAGCAGCAGGCCATTCAGATGACGGAGGCGGAGAAACAGGAGTTGGAGCAGCAGCGGGTCCTGAAGGAGCAGGCTCTGCAGGAGGCCATGGCGCAGCTGGAGCAGCTGGAGCTGGAGCGGAAGCAGGCGCTGGAGCAGTATGAGGTGGCTGGACTCACCCTGCACACACCTGTAACTGGCTCCTTAGAAACGCTGACCCCCTGGGGCGGGGGTGGGGCTCTGCACCCGGCTCTGCAGAAACTTGCAAACAAACAACAACCCCAGCATTCACTTAGGAGACTCTTGCTTAGCATAGAAGAGAAAGGAAGTTCGTTTGGTTTTTTCCCCAGAGGATGGAGGTGTCTGTCCCACTCAGGGGCCATAGAGGAGTGAGAGTGAGTGGAGAAGTTCACACAGTTACAGATTGGGACAGAGAATCCCCACCGAGTTGTAGAATGAGCTCGGAGAACATGGGGATGCAGGCGCAGGCAGCAGCCATCGCCCCGCCCTGAGGTAGAGGCACCCAGGGAGGTCCCACCTCATCGGAGGGAGAACTTATAAAAGAAAGTGTTCAGTTGAACTTAGGGTTTCAGTGGCCATGATGGGAGAATTGTAGTGGACCAGCGCCCACCATTATTTACCCCAGGGACTCTTGAGGAGTGAGGGAGAAGAGACCTAGTTAGAAATAGAGGGGGGAGAAAAAGAGAGGAAACACAGGATAGACTCGGGTGGGCCTGGATCCTTAGCTACCGGCCCAGAACTTCATTCCAAAGGTCTGTTTGTAACAATGCCAAGAGGTGGAGCAAAAGACCTCTGCCGTGCTGGTTACAGTCAAGTGTAGACCCTTACAAACACCTGGTACTCAGGCCTGGGGTCCAGTAACCTCTCCATGCAGTCCTGCTGGGTACAGCCACTAGGCAGCCTAGAGAGCTACGGCAGGGAACGAAGGCGTGGAGGCGGGAACAGCTGAGAGCTCACATCTTGAGCTGAAAGCACAAGGCAGAGAACACTGGGATGGCATGAGTCATTGTAAAACCTCAAAGCCCACCCCCAGTGACACACCTCCTCCAACAAGGTCACTGTCCTAATCCTTCCCCAAGTAGCTCCATCAGCTGGGGACCAAGCATTCAAACATCTGAGCCTGTGGGGTCATTTCTCATTCAAGCTACCATGACCATGGCTGTCCTGAGTGAGTGCCAGCAGAGAAAGGAGCCCCTTCCTCCTCATGTCCTTCAGAACCTGTTAATGTTGAAGCTAGGACCACCAGCTACAGTGAGAGAATTAATAAAGCCACGAGACAGGTTGGGAGAGGGCAGGCTTGGAGCAGAGAGGCCGAAGCTGACACATGGGCCTGACATCACATGGGGGAGATGAGGAGAGTCTCGGGGTCAGATGGCTTGGCTACCAGCCCTGCCTCCTCCATGTGACGTGGGCAGCTGGCTCAGCTCTCTGAGCCTGACTCTTTGTTCGTGTGCAGTGGGGTAATGGCCGCTCATCCTCCGAGAGTGTCCTCATCCTTTAATGAGGCAATCCACAGGTGTACAGTAGGTGTCGGTCCATGCTACTTGGTTCTTACACTGCTACTGTTGTCCTAGGGAGTTAAAAAGAAGCTGGAGATGGCAGCTAATATGACCAAGAGCTGGAAGGACAAAGTGGCCCATCACGAGGGATTAATACGCTTGATAGAACCAGGTAATAGTTCATATGGATATAATTATCTGTCTTAATTTCTTTTGTCGTGTTTATGTGATCAAGTTGTATTCAAATCAGCAAGTGTCTTAGGGACCCGGAGCCCTAGGTTCTGTACAAAGCACCACATAAAGCTGGGGTTAGGGGCACTTGGGATCTGAAGTGCCAGGTCATCTTGGGATGGTTCCCATGGTGAAGTGCTTGCGCTGCAGGCCTGGCCGCCTGAGTTCAGGTCCTCAGAACCCTCATCTAAACCTTGATGGGGACATGCACAATTGTAACCCCAGGGCTTCTAAGGGGATGGGGGCAGAGAGTCACCCTGAAGGCCAGCTGCTTCCTGTGAGTCTCTCTTGAACAGCTGTCCTCCTTAGTAAGTGGCCCCAGGTGACCTTCGCTGCGGACTTTTTGGGTATTCTTCAGAGACGAGGTGGAGTAGAAAAGCTGTTTTGTCCCTGGAGTGACGCCAGGTGTGGAGGGTGTCCCACATTGAAAGCGTGTTGTCGCTTAGGTTCAAAGAATCCTCACCTGATCACCAACTGGGGACCCGCAGCATTCACCCAGGCAGAGCTCGAGGAGAGAGAGAAGAGCTGGAAAGAGAAGAAGACCACGGAGTGACGGCTCTCCCAGTGGCCACCCCAGGCCCAGTCACATCAGCGAGGAGTCGAGCTCCATGCCCAGGACAAGGATACTGGCTTTGCTGCTTCTAACCGTCTTCCCTCAAGGCTCCAGCGGGGTCCATGTGCTGAGGACCCTGTATTTACCTTCTAGCGCTGACTCGGCTTTCCTGGGCGAGAACATGGGCACAGGTGTGGCGAGGCCACCCTCACCGTCTGCAGCCCTTGCCTCGCATGGGAGGTCAGCTGCCTCTTCAGGGAGTGTACCTCCTCCGCTGATTGGCCGGTCTGTTTGCCTGTCCCTGTCAGGTGACATGGCAAGCCTTCCTTGGTGCTCCGATGGACAAGTGGCCAGTCCTGCCCTTGTAGATGGGATGTTGTTGGTGAAACCTCCCAGCTTCAGCTAAGATATTTCCTTCCCTGAGCGGCATGCACTTGGCAGGCTTCATTTGCATCTCCCCCCCACAAAGCAAAACATGTCCTGGCCCAGTGTCTGCCTCAACCCAGTTCCCTGGACCTTCTGTCCCCCCCACACACACACCGCCCCCCATCTAGGAATGGAAGTATTGTTGACTGGGGGAGGGGCCAACTTGAAATCTGGTTGTTGGGGAGATTGGGAGGTCTTGTGGACACTGTGGGAAGCTGACAGTATGGGGGCTGGGTAGGTGTGAAGTGTCACAGGATGATGGCAGCCCTTGCTTTAGCCGAGCTGGGATTGTGGCTTTCACTAGGACCGTCTCCCTGCTCTTCTCTCCTCTGTGGGTGACATAGGTCATGGTTTCTCTGCTTCTTGTGTGAGGGTTTGGGGAAGGTTTTCACCTACAGTCTGGTCTGGGATTGAGACCAGTAAGTAAGCCTTCCCAGCTAGTTGGAATCTGTAAGCACAGTGACTCAGTGGACAGCTGCGATGTGGAATTCAGTAACAGAGCAGAGAACCCAGGGTCCTGGTCCAGCCTTGCCCCGGGCAGAGAGGAGGCCATCCCAGACATGTGCAAGAGATAGAGTTCAGTGTTCCTGGCATTTACATAAGGACTGACTGGCTAGAACTCCATAAATCTCTTCCTTTTATGACTGGAAAACACCTGCCGATGGAGGTCATACATTTCTCTTAAGATTTTGGGCTGCTTAATAAAAATGTAATTTTATTTAATGTTTCTAGTTGCCTTCATAAAGTTTAGATCTGTATGCAGATACCACTGTATCGTGAACCTTCTTAGCTTAGTAGCTAACTTGGGTATGGGTCTCTGCCTGGCCCTCATTCACCTCTCACTCGCCAGCCTTTCCTTATCAGTGCTGCTGGGCTACCAGCCCAGAGGACCAGGGCCTCCCCGGTGGCTTAATGATGGCTCCTAGGGACTTCACTGCCTCTGGAGAGAATGAGGAGAAACTGCAAGAAGGTACTGACCAATGTGAAATCTCTGGATGGAAGCAGCAGGCCTGGGAGTCCAGGGGAGACTGGGGTGGAGGGACCGCCATGTCCTGGTGGGCAGACTGTTCCTCCTTAAGCCTGACTTTCTTATAACACAGCCAGAAGCAGCCTGCAGCTGCCATGGCCCTCATTGTCTGGCCTGGGTGCGAGCTGAACACTGCCTACTTCCTGGTCGTGCAGTACTCTATGACTATGTATGCAGAAGGTGTCTGCAGTCTAGTGTTTCGGGTTGACACACTGGCTTGAGAGTCCTGGCTGGGATGTGACATGACAGTCCTTTTAAACAGTGGATAAAGAAGACAGCACAGGTGTGGATTCTGTGACTCCTTTGGACAGATGCTTTGATGGTCGCGGCTCTATCTCCTGATGCGTGGCTGCCCACCCATCCCTCGACTCACCTCTGTAAGAAGTACAAGAAACTTGAGGAGTGTCCGACATGCTCATCGTGATTAGTCCTTCCTGCAGCTAGAGAGAAGAGTATCTGCAGGAATTGTGAATGAAAACATTTTGAAAGTCTGTTTGGGGATCTGCCATATCGAGAAGGAACAAAGTATTTATACTTTTCAAGCATTCTTATCTAAATGTTGTACAATGTAATATGCTCAACTTTCTCAATTTTTTGCTAATTTTCTAAGATAGTAAAATGTTTTCTATGGGTTTTATTGTTTATTTTTTTAGTACAGTGGACCCAATAAGAAAATTAAACATACCAGAACATCATACATTTTAAACTGGTTTAATAAAATGGTAAAGAGTGTGTGTGTGTATGTTTGCTAGTGTTCATTTTCATACACTCATGTGGACATGGTTTAGGGGCACTCCTGAAAACACTGGGTTTGGGGGTCGAGACCTCAAGAAGTTGGCCGTGACCTCATGTTTGGTGTCTGAGTCACAGATGTGGGAAACCTTGGCAGATGTCAGCTCCAGAACCTAGAGCTGACTTCTCTTCATTGTTACTGTCAGCCCCAGCCCTTCAGTCTTGTCTGGTTTCTCAAATTTTCTTTATGTCTTTGAGTTTTTCTCTCAGAATAAACAGTGTGGTTTTATGCTTGGTTTACAGGGTCACCAAGATTAAAACTCTTACTGTAGATGAAGCAGGCTTCCGTTTTAGCTTGACTGTATTGGCAAAGTGGTCTTCCCCTTATGGAGGAGGGTGTTGGTAAAACTGTCTCTTCTGCTGCAGTCCTCAAGTAGGGGCACTCGTTCCCAAGGGGACATTTGTGGTTTTCATAACTGGAAGGAATATTGCTGGCTGTTGTGGGTACCTTGCATCACCCCAGCTTGGAGGGGAGTGTTGTTAATTCCTGTTAAGCCCCATTGACCTTTCTGAGGCTTCTGAGTCACTGGTCTTGGGCAGTGGGCACATTTGTGGCGGACACTAAATTCCAACCCTCGTCCAGACTCTGCCTCTCTTTCCAGTTCTACCACACCAGTGCAGTCCCTGGCCTGGCCTGGTTGTGCATCCCCGGGAAAGGCTGCCTTTCTCTTTATGTCTGCCTCCTCCTTGAGAGGGCCAGAGGATTGGAGGAGTGGGAAATGGAGAGTTCTGTCCAGCTGCCTCCATTCTGCCAGATCCTGCCTCCCCATTTGAAGTCCCATTTCACCCCTGCAGCCTAAGCTGGGTTTCTGAAGGTGGCATCGGTGGGTCTCTCTTCCTGTGCTCCTCGGTTCTCAGCCAGGAGTGTTCGAGGAACGTGGTCCATCACAGGCTGGCTTCAGACCAGCCGCCACCTCCATGTTCACCTTCAAAACCTCTTCAGTGGGAATTACTGTCGTAGGATGCCAGACTGGGGTTTGGTTCCCAGGGGAGAGAGAGCATCCGGGCCTGAGACACGTGTTGACAGAGAACATGGACTATGGAAAAGAGGCCTGCAGCCCTTACTCCCCCGAGCTGGAAGCTGACAAGACAGTGAAGGGTAT